>NC_068437.1:11321683-11621683 GCF_023373465.1 Oncorhynchus keta | reverse complement strand
CTTGCAATGCAGCTAAAGTAACATAGCTAGCTATCTATTTACTTGCTTATTGTGTAGTGGAGGATAAAAATAACTGTATGCCTATGGATGTGTAGCTAGCTACAGTATGTAGCCGATCTGTGTATGGACCCTAAAACGTTTGGTATGAATATTAGTTCAGAACCTATCTATGATCCCCAGCTATCATAGTTGTATCAACTTCAAGTCTGAATTACATTTTTGTATTATTTTATTTGTACCTTTATTTTACGAGGCAAGTCAGTTAAAGAACAAACTCTTATTTTCAATTACGGCCTAGGAACAGTGGGTTCAGGGGCAGAACGACAGATTTTTACCTTATCAGCTCAGGGATTTGATCTTGCAACCTTCCAGTTACTAGTTCAATGCTCCAACCACTAGGCTACCTGCCACATTAATGAAGCCCATGGATAAGAGTAGAATATAATAACTTTATTGTGCCAAGGATGCAAGTCCTATATACACATGTACTGTAGTTATTACCATGCATGAGATTCCCACATTGTAGCCTGTACATTGAATATGTTTACTGATCATGTACTCTTCCTTGGCAAATAAAGGTGCGGTTCAGGTACGAATCTTGGAGACATTCTTTTTCAGTCATGTCAAACTCCATTATTTGAATGATGCCATGTCTGCGTATATGTATTACAATTATATGGGGCGGCAGGGGAGCCTAGTGGTTAGAGCGTTGGACTGGTAACCGGAAGGCTGCAAGTTCAAACCCCCGAGCTGACAAGCTAAATAAAGGTTGTTCTGCCCCTGAACAGGCAGTTAACCCACTGTTCCTAGGCAGTCATTGAAAAAAATAATTTGTTCTCAAACTGACTTGCCTAGTTAAATAAAGGTCAAATATATACTTCAACAGTGTTTACTGCTCCTGTGACATCAATGATTACACATTGTAACTATGCAATAGACTAGAAACATGATTGATTTGTTATTCAGAAAAAAACTATACATATCTAACTGCATTAATCTGAGGACACAGGATAGTATTTCAATGAGATACTTCATTTCAACCAGTGGAGAATGTGAAATGCTTTATTGAAAGAAGTTCATTATTCAGGTGTTATAAATGCATTATAATTATGATAATTGTAATATTATAAATACAAGTTCAATCTGTACATCGATGGACATATGGTGTGCATGATAAAACGAGGAAGAAAGACGAGGTGGGGAGAGAGGTGTAGAAGACAGAAAGACGAGGTGGGGAGAGAGGTGTAGAAGACAGAAAGACGAGGAGGGTGTAGAAGACAGAAAGGGAAAGAGGTAAGAACAGCGGCAGACAGCATATGATTCATGAATTACAGTGCTACTCTAATATTCTCTCAGTTCATCACAATTGCGGTGTCGCCTAACCAGCCTTGGGTCCCCAGTTTGCCCGAAGGTTATCTTAAGAGCGGGTGAGGTGGCGATGACCGGACTGGCTTCCTCTCTCACATCAAAACACACCTGCAGACAAGTAACAAATGGATAGAGAGAGCATGATTAAGCCTTGGTTTTCTATTCTAACACGGTCAGTCATCTTAAATCAGGAGGTGAAATGCAAAACTGACCTTGGACCATTAACTCTGGGGACTACTACATCTCTGTCTGTATTTCAATGTAAAGCATCTCTTTAATAATACTTCCTGTTGACCCGACCAAGTGACATCTCACCAATGATCATGCTGTGCCCTCTGTGTCAGCCAGTTCAGATGCGGGAGGGGTTCACCAAAACAGCTAATATAACCTAGAGGATTTAGGGAGAAGGGGGAGAGAGATGAAGTGAAGAAGAGAGACTGTTAAAACTTCTTAAGGATGTCGCAGAATACAGTTCCCATGCAGGAGCATCACTCGGCGGAATTTCAGAGCGCCACCTATAGTTTTTGATAAAACTCAAACTTTCAATAAACTTTCATTAAAATACACATTCAAGGTAGTGAATTAAAGCTACACTCGTTGTGAATCTATCCACCGAGTCAGATTTGTAAAATGCTTTTCGGCGAAAGCATGAGAAGCTATTATCTGATAGCATGTACCCCGAAAATACTGCAACGTCACCTAACACGACAGATTTTGCATTAGCCGGCGCTACCCAAAACGCAGAAATAAAATATAAAACATTCATTACCTTTGACGAGCTTCTTTCTTGGCACTCCTAGATGTCCCATAAACATTTATTTGGGTCTTTTTTTCGATTAAATCGGTCCATATATAGCCTAGATATCGATCTATGAAGACTGTGTAATCAAGGATAAAACTGAGTTTGATAACGCAACGTCATTTTTAAAAATTAAAAAAGTCGACGATAAACTTTCACAAAACACTTCGAAATACTTTTGTAATGCAACTTTAGGTATTAGTAAACGTTAATAATCTATCAAAATGATCACGGGGCGATGTTTATTCTTTAGCTCCACATCATTTTTAACCCCTTGATCAGCTCGCTCTCTGAACGTAAAGAAAACAGCTTATTTTTTATAGATATGAAAACAATAACTGAGATATGACCTTTCAATCTAAAGCAGCAGATGTCATTTTTAGGATACGTCAATACAGCCCAGTGCTGCTCACCTGAGAGGCCATCTTCTTAGGTGTCCGCTTTGACTTCCTTTTTGTTGGAAAAAAGTTGCTTTCAGAACTATTATTTTTGATTGAAAATAAAAAAAGGTCTCAGAGCGAGTGACGTCAACGATTGAAACGCTATTAGCGCGCACCCCACTAACTAGCTAGCCATTTCACACCGGTTACACCCGACTTGAAAAACATCTAAATATAAACATTGCGAGATATTTGGCGAAATAGACAGACATGCCTATATTTCCCCCATAGGAAACAATGGGAAGACCGCAGAGTTCCAATATTATTTTTGTTGTTTACATTTGAACTATAAAACAATGTGAGCAGGTCTCATTGCCAACAATAGCGAAGCAGGCATTGTGACGTTGAACAATAAGCTGGGAATTTAATGTTCGGAAGGCGAGTTGGTGCTCAATAATACTAAAAGGAGCTGGCAGGGTGAAAAATGCACTAAAATAAGTCCAGTTTTTTTGCGATTACTTCAAAACGTTGGCAAGCAGCTGGGAAATATGGTCATATTATGAAACTGGGCTCCAAGGCGGATGCAATGAACTCGTTTTTTTTTTATCAGAAAACAACGTTGTTAAAAATGTCATGTGTCCAGCCTACTATCTACACGGATTTCATAACACTCTCATCTGAGTGTACCAGAGCGCAGAATAATTACTTTACCAGCACTCAACACCCATTGAATATGGCCAGTGTCAGTAAACGTTGGGAAAAAAGCATAATTAAATTGTATCCAGCAGCACATTTATAGTCACCAAAGCTCTGATTAACACAAAAACTGCCTTACTAGCTCTGCTAGGGCGAGTGAAATGGTCAGAGTGGTCTCATTTGTGTCTGGAAGTAGCTAGCAAGCTAGCCAACATTAGCTTAGGTGCTTGACTGCCATTGTAAGGCCAGAACTCTGAAATCAACCCTACTCCTCGGCCCGAACATCCAGTGTGCGCTCTGAGAGCAAAACGGTCTGAATTTACAAACTGACCATTTTTATCTGAATGGTAACCCCATAATATTAATCAAATGAATTAAGCCAAATTTCTTCAAATCAATCCGATATACTATGCTATTACATAAAAAGGTTTTACATTCTCTGGTAATGCCAATACGGAATACTATCAAATGCTTCTCAAAGATGCCCTCTGGTGGTCAAACTAGCAATAACTTGCAGTAGTAGAAGAATGAAGTACCACAAAATGACATACCACAGAATGCTGCAGCAGCACGCAGGCTGTGCCGCAGTATGAGGCAACTTTTAAAGGAGGAACCACTGTAGATTGAGTTCTATCTGTCAAGTCATTTTTACACCAGTTACAAGGAGCCTGGTCTAGGCCAATTGAGGAAAGCCTCTGAATTAGCAGTGAGTGATCAACAGTATTGAAAGCCTTGAACAGGTCAATGAAGAGGGAAGCACAATGTTGCCTTTTATACATACAGTTAACCACATAATTTGGAACTAAGGATGCCGCAGCGATAGTGCTATGACCTCGTATCTCTAATACATACCATGGGACAATGATCACTGAGATCACATGAAAGTAATCCACTAGACACATATTTATGGGGGTTATTAGTAAGAATTATATCAATCAATGAGGAGTTAACCAGGTTGTTCACATTTAGCCATATCCATTTTAAGACCAATTGAGTCAGATTAAAATCAATGCATGTGCTCTTAAATTGATCTGAGGCCGGGGATAGACAACCCAGATTCAAATCCCCTAAAATGACCAACTCCGAGAAAATAAAAAATGTTAAACACTCAGATATAGCAACTGCCATAGCAGCATGGGGGCTGTAAATCCCAGCAACAAATACATGTGTATTCTGGTTTATGGACACATCTACAACTACAGTGCCTTGCGAAAGCATTCGGCCCCTTGAACTTTGCGACCTTTTGCCACATTTCAGGCTTCAAACATAAAGATATAAAACTGTATTTTTTTGTGAAGAATCAACAACAAGTGGGACACAATCATGAAGTAGAACGACATTTATTGGATATTTCAAACTTTTTTAACAAATCAAAAACTGAAAAATTGGGCGTGCAAAATTATTCAGCCCCCTTAAGTTAATACTTTGTAGCGCCACCTTTTGCTGCCATTACAGCTGTAAGTCGCTTGGGGTATGTCTCTATCAGTTTTGCACATCGAGAGACTGAAATTTTTCCCCATTCCTCCTTGCAAAACAGCTCGAGCTCAGTGAGGTTGGATGGAGAGCATTTGTGAACAGCAGTTTTCAGTTTTTTCCACAGATTCTCGATTGGATTCAGGTCTAGACTTTGACTTGGCCATTCTAACACCTGGATATGTTTATTTTTGAACCATTCCATTGTAGACTTTGCTTTATGTTTTGGATCATTGTCTTGTTGGAAGACAGATCTCCGTCCCAGTCTCAGGTCTTTTGCAGACTCCATCAGGTTTTCTTCCAGAATGGTCCTGTATCCCTGTTCCTGCTGAAGAAAAGCAGGCCCAAACCATGATGCTGCCACCACCATGTTTGACAGTGGGGATGGTGTGTTCAGGGTGATGAGCTGTGTTGCTTTTACGCCAAACATAACGTTTTGCATTGTTGCCAAAAAGTTCAATTTTGGTTTCATCTGACCAGAGCACCTTCTTCCACATGTTTGGTGTGTCTCCCAGGTGGCTTGTGGCAAACTTTAAACAACACTTTTTATGGATATATTTAAGAAATGGCTTTCTTCTTGCCACTCTTCCATAAAGGCCAGATTTGTGCAATATACGACTGATTGTTGTCCTATGGACAGAGTCTCCCACCTCAGCTGTAGATCTCTGCAGTTCATCCAGAGTGATCATGGGCCTCTTGGCTGCATCTCTGATCAGTTTTCTCCTTGTATGAGCTGAAAGTTTAGAGGGACGGCCAGGTCTTGGTAGATTTGCAGTGGTCTGATACTCCTTCCATTTCAATATTATCGCTTGCACAGTGCTCCTTGGGATGTTTAAAGCTTGGGAGATCTTTTTGTATCCAAATCCGGCTTTAAACTTCTTCACAACAGTATCTCGGACCTGCCTGGTGTGTTCCTTGTTCTTCATGATGCTCTCTGCGCTTTTAACGGACCTCTGAGACTATCACAGTGCAGGTGCATTTATACAGAGACTTGATTACACACAGGTGGATTGGATTTATCATCATTAGACATTTTAGGTCAACATTGGATCATTCAGAGATCCTGACTGAACTTCTGGAGAGAGTTTTCTGCACTGAAAGTAAAGGGGCTGAATAATTTTGCACGCCCAATTTTTCAGTTTTTGATTTGTTAAAAAAGTTTGAAATATCCAATAAATGTTGGTCCACTTCATGATTGTGTCCCATTTGTTGTTGTTTCTTCACAAAAAAATACAGTTTTATATCTTTATGTTTGAAGCCTGAAATGTGGCAAAAGGTCGCAAAGTTCAAGGGGGCCGAATACTTTCGCAAGGCACTGTAGGAGCTCAAACGTTTTGGGAACAAAAATATTTAATTATTGGGACTCCCAAGAAATGAGATTGAACATATATCGCCAATTCTTCCCCCTTCTGTAATCGGTCACGTCTAAATACATTATAATCATTTACTTCAGTGTTTTTTTAATATCAGAGATAGAACCATTTAACCATGTTTCCGTGAGAACAAGAATGTTGGGACATGAGTCCTGTACCCAAATGTCAGTTCTGTCCGTTTTTAAAATCCTACTTTGCACATTAAGGTGCATTAGCCCAAGCCCCCTATGAGATTTAAAGTCGGAGGGGGGTTCAGCTCACTCTTATAAAAGCTAACAGGCAGGGTCATCTGCAGCTATGTTGAGTGAGCTGAGACTTTCTAAAGATCCCTGGCCAACCACGTGAGAGCATTTGACAGACCTCCCTCAAGTCGCTGGATGCAGGGGCTGAGGCGGGAACTGGAAGAGCAGTGTTGGCAGAGCTCAATCCACCCGGACGAAGCTACCGCCAAAGGAGTAGAGCTGCTGCAGGGGACTATAGTGGCTGCCAATGCTCCATTCTGGGTGTGGCTCCTGTTGCAGGGTTGGGGCTGCCATGGGGGGTAGGAGTAGGGAGGTTAACCAAAAATAGCCTGGGAGGGAGGTTGTGGAGGAAATTGAGGAAGCTGGCTAAACTCCAAACTCTCAGCATATGAGGGCTGATGATGTGAATGATACATGGTGTGGACTGCATCCTGTGGTGCAATACCCTGAAGAGGGTTTTGCCAGACCCTAGGGAAGTGGTTGGTGCTCTGTAGAGCTGGGCTGAGTTGATGTGGGCCTGGTCTTGTACAGCTGTGTTGGGCCCGTCTGGTGTGATGGGCCGGATCTAGTAGAGCTGTGCTATGATGAGCCAGGTCTTGTTGAGCTAAGCTGTGATGGGCCAGGTCTGGTTGAGTTGTGCTGTGATGGGTCGGGTCTGGTAGAGCTGTGTTGATGCGGGCCAGGTCTAGTAGAGCTGTGCTGTGATGGGCCGGCCCTGGTCTGGCAGCATGGGAGGGAGGTTGTAGGGGGAATTGAAGAGGGTGGTGTGGCTGGCGATGCTCCAAACTCTGCACTGGGCCTCTTTGACTGCGTATGGCTTGGGCATTGCTCAGTGTATCTGCATGCAGTTCCTGGGAGAGAAGTGGTGAAGGGTGGTATGAGGGGTAGCGTTTCTGCTTGTTCTCCAGTCTCTCTGAGGCACCACTGGATGCAGGTCTATAGGAGCATCTGATTTGTCTCACAGAGTTGGTGGCTGGTCTGCTGCTCCTGTGGGGTGAGGTGGACTGGCCAACATTCTTTAACGTCCTGGCGAAGGTGGGGACTGTATCTTTGTACAGGTGTACATTGTCGTACAGACTGTCCAGGCTGAGGGTGGGATGGCGGGCCAGGTGTACGTTGAGCCATAACACACAGTCCTGAGAAGCTGGCATTTACCTGATGGATGGTGGCAGGGTGAACATTTCTCCTCTGGAGCAGGGTATACATTACAATCTTTGCAAGGGGGAAGATGGTGGAGGCCCTCTCCATCACTCCCCTTAGTGATGTGGTCACTCTCTCCTGTTGGGCACGCAGGTCATTGGTCCCTGTGTGAATGAGGATATGGCTGGGGGAGCCAAGCTGGGCCACAGTCAAGAGCTCCATACCTAACTCTGTTGTGGGGCACCATAACTTTGCCACCATTTTAAGTGGGAAAAGTTTATTCTATAATACGGTGTCTCTCACTGCTCTAATATAAACTTTCCATTGGAGTCAATCATTAATATAGTGTTTGGTTTCTCGTCAGGTTTGTGGAGGATGGCAGGAGTGATGGGAGCAATTACAGGCCGTGAGATCGGGATGGAGGGGTTCAGCTGTGTTGGTGCATTGGTTGGTTGGGTTGGTTGGTTGGTGGGTGGGTGCTGATTCAGCTGTTGGCTTGGTCCTGGGTTTTTGTGGGACTCTTTGTAGAGCTAACACACCATAAACATGCATAAAACGTATTTACAGTCAACGAAAATGATTAACACACAAATAGACTAGATAATAATTATCTTTATAGTTAGACATGACTCTGTAAACATACGATGTTAGCCAGCTAACTAGAGTGGCAAGCGAGCCGATCAGTTACATGTAGGTGCATATGTATCACCACGCATGCTATGTCGTGTCGAGCGTTGTAGAACGCAAAATGGGACTTAACCAACCGTGTGGTGGGACCCAACCCCGTTTCATGTGCCGCAGCGAGAAGTACTTGCTTTAGACCAGAGATGATGAACACGACGTTAATCATTTCACATTGCTGAGTATGACTTTTAATCTTAATATCCACAACAGTAGCTATGTTTCCATCAACTTGTCCAGTGATATATTTGTCGACATTGTGGAAGTTTGCATAGAAAATATATGTGACAATTGCCTGAAAGTAATCGTCACACCAATTTAAAAAATATATAAAATAATTACACAACCTACATTATCGAATAAAAATGAAGTGTTACCATTACCCATTAGGCAAATTGCACATGAATAAATTGGTGACAGCATGTATTCCAATTGGTTTCATGTCTCAGGTAGTCCACGAAAGCCAGCAGGGTAAGAATGCAATATTTGCCATATTTGAATAATTCTCATGTGCCGACATATCACCACTGTCCGTGCAATGGTGAAACTTGTTCTCCTGTAGATATGAAATTATTGGATGGTGAAACTTTCCAGCCAACCAGAAAAGCAAGGCCAAGCAATTGAGGTATTCTTGAAAGTCAGGACAGTCCTTGCCCTGCAAAGAAAGTTTATTTTTTATTTTTTATAGTTAAGCAGTAGACATTTAGAATTAAATGTGGAGTGGAGCTTCATAGTTACGCAATGACATTACATGTACCGTAGAAATTATTCAGTAATCATCATTTATTGGAAAAACCCAGTTTCCATCATAATTTGTTCCAATAAAGAAAGTTAAACAGAAGAAAGTTCCTACCCTGTCAAAGGGTTACAATTTTCTCGATCTTTAGAAAATGTCTCCTTTATCTGTCCTTTCCATTACACGTCGTGGAGGTTTTGTTTGCGACAGTAAGCTAGGTTTGGCGGCAGATTTTCATGCAAATATTCTAAAATCTGCATAAAGAACATATGTTAATTTCCCCACCAAACTTTGTTGCGGTTGAAATCAGTGTGTGATGATTTGGAACGCACAAATGTACTTTTTCTATTAAAGTTTTCATGTACCGAATACAAATATAATGTTCAATTTGTTCCCATCGCATTTTTTCAATTCTACCGATAGTTTTGTCCGAAAAGCTGTTGAGTTGAATAGCAAAAATGCCTACTTTGTTATTGTCATGTGCATTCTAGCCAACAGCGTCATGTCACCAGAATAAGACTCTAAACATGTATTGGGAAGGAGCATCAAGCTCATTCCGTGCACTTTCACCACCCTGTGAAGTTCATCATAACTTATTTAATTTGTAGCCTAATAAACTGCATGGTTTCACGATTCGTAGTGGGAGGACCACACACCATGTTATTGTGTGACTCCGAGTTCACTTCTAGATGATGGTTATTATATCAATGTTTGCGCATAAAGGCGTTTCCACCGTAAGTTCTCGCCAATTAATTTTACCGACACAAAAAGATCCCACCACGTCGAACAAACAAATTATCTGTCTGCATTTATTCAATTGTACCGAAACCTCCTGTTTCCATTACCGATGTCGTGATTCTTTTATATACGGTATGACTTTACTCACATAAAAACTGTGGATGGAAACATGGTTAATGCTTTTGACGAATCAACCTGGGTCAATGGAAACCTGCCTCGTGTTTCATTCAATGTAAATAATGCTACTATTAGAGAGAGAGAGAGAGAGAGAGAGAGAGAGAGAGAGAGAAAGAGAACTAACGCATTAGAATTCCAGCTTTATAAACTGCCCAAATCGTGAATCCAGACAATCTGATCAGTCAAAGTAAGCACATACCTTTATTGATTCTGAGAGAGCATTGATTTCAAATAGGGACATTGATTACATCACAGTGTGCTTGCCTGCCTGCCTGCAGGGCTGCTCCTGCTGCTAATTACATACTCTAACTGAATACAGATAAGCTCAAACACCTTTCATTGGAGATTTAGGAGTGTCATTTCACCTATAACGAGGGGGCTTATGGCATACTAGAAGCTCATTAAGATACACTTAGCATTTAACTAAACTCAGAGGATCAAAACTTGTTGACACCGATGGCCCTCAGCATCAGAGTTCAGTTTTTCACAACTGTGTTCCTATGCTGTAGTGTACTAGAATGAGAAGAATGGGGAACATAGCTATGTAATTAGTTGGGACATTGAGATTTCTGCATTAGGATGCATTTACATGACAAATCAAAATGATATGGCAACCATGTTAGCGACCCATTAAAGTAACTGTCCAGTGAACATCTCACTTTTTATAGTTCATATTCTGTTTACTCATACCCAAATAATGTTGTTGACTCATCCTGTACTTGTACGTGGCCAAAGTGTAAATTGGAGAAAAAACACAAACTTCATATCTCAAACAGACAGTTTCTAAAATGCTTGCTATTTCCTCATAAAGTATGAAGTCATCCTCCTGAGGAGAATGAGCTGGCCAATCAGCCCTCTACTCACGTTAATATTTTTAATGACAGGTTGGGGTACCTGTTGGGGTACGCCCACACTATTCCAACACAATAAAGCAGTTTTTTTTAACATTACCACTTTTTGGAAGGAAAACTATTTCACTCATATTGTAAGTAATTATAGGTCATATTTCATAGAAATCTGGAAACACTGGACCGTTACTTTAACATTACACAAGGAATATTTAAATAATGCTATGGAACTGAATGTCTAGAATTAAAACCATATTTGAAATTGCAAAAGTTGTCTCAACTCTCTAAATATATAGTCCGGGTACCAGTCTTTTCAGCTATAGCTAACATTTCACTACAGTACCAGCTGTGGATACCCATACTAACATACTGTATACTATATACGATTAGTTCATTTTAGTATACTGTAAACGAACGGTACCCTTTCACTTGAGTGTAATTTTGGCATACTAACTATATCCATACTATGAGCAATTGGCATACTATATACTCAATTTACTTCACAAATAGTACGGAGTAGGCTACAAGGAGTGGAACATTGGCGAAAAAGACGGGTACCCAGGCTACAAAATATATGGCGCTGAGGGGGATAGTCCTGGTTGGTATTAGATAGAACGTTGCGGCCCCGCACACCTTGGGGTAAAACAACTTGTGGCCAAGACCAACAACACAAACAAACGGACTATACAGCGACAAGTAGTGGAGTTACAAACGGACGATACTAAACAAATGAAATGTCTTACCTGTGAGGAAATGTTCTCTACACACATAGCTACGTGTACTTGGACACCGGGTCCCCACATTTCCCACTCTCCTACACCGACATCCAGAGGGCTCTTCTCGCAGGCACTATTTCCCTACGTGGAAGTATTACAAACCATAGGTCTGGATTTTTGACCTGGTACATTGAGCAACACAGCAGCTTTTCGGCATTGTTTTAATGTATGTATAACAACAACAAAAATCAACGATGAAGTTGTCTCTTTTATAATGAGGTTCAATTGGAAAGAATGTTTTGTTTTTCCCCAATTTGTGTGTGTGGCCCGAGGTGAATTCCTTCTTATGCCGTGAATATCGGCTCAGAGTATTACGTAGTGATGTCATAACCCTCTAGCTTCTTCAGAAAGTTTCTGTACTGGGATGTAAATGGAACTCAACAGAGGATGAATCAGTCTCTTTCACATTCTAGAGAGTTCACATGTAGCACATCACGGCGTGGTTCTGGTTCAAACAGACTTGCTGTCAATAGTGCTCAGCATTGCATTGCAACAGTTTGACGCAGGGATTTGATTGTGATGATAAAATAGGTCAAATGTCAGAGGAAATGAGAACGATGGTTCCTGGTTGGTGGGTATGGCTTGTTTGGCAGGCAGGTGGTCAGGTGACTCTCAGAAGAACGTCCTACAGAAAGAAAGAAACAGGTCGAATGACCTGGATATCATCAGTTGAGGAGCCTTAGAATGTATCTTAGGTCATAAGTCCCGCTAGAGACGCCACTATGGGTTTCTTCACAGTACCTCAACCCAAAACGGATTTAATGCGTTAATCAGTTATGTATAGAGCAATGTCATCATGGAATGCTCTGCCACCAGAGCTTACTCAGGCAAAAAGCAAGTTTAGTTTAAAAAACATATAAAAATACAATGTTTCCCAGCACCTCTCCTCTTTCTAAAGATCTAATTTAACTATACGGTATTTAAGAATATGAATATATGAGTACCCAGCTAGCACAGTGGATCTGGGCCAATTCTGGCTGAGAGTCGGGGCACTCAGCTGAGAGTCAGACTCGGCCACGAGTCTGCATGACTTATGGCTAGGATACGGGCATTGTGCTCGGGCCGATTCCGGTGTGAGTTATCTGGCCCAAATGTATGACTTGGGGCTCGGGCCGATTGGGGCTACTCTCTGTAATTAACATTTCATTATTTATTTTTCCATATTTTCTAATTATTTTCTGTGATCAAAAGATACAATTAACATTTCAATATGTGTGTTTCAATTCAATTTTATAGAGTCCTGTGTAGTATTTCAGTATTTTGATACTTTGTGCGAGGCAATTGATAAGCATTAAAAACTTTGTGGATGGAGCCTCCTGAGTGGCTCAGCGGTCTAAGGCACGGCATCAAAGTACAAACTGCGTTGCTACAGATGCTGGTTCGAGACCCGAGCCAGCCATGACCGGGAGACACATGAGGCGACGTACAATTGGCCCAGCACCGCCCGGGGAAGTTTGGGACAAGGATGGGACAAGGCTTTCCTTGTCCCATCGCGCTGTAGCGACTCCTGTGCCGGGCCAGGCGCATGCACGCTGACACGGTCACCAGGTGTATATAGGGTTTCCTCCGACACAATTTTCTTTTGTGGATGGGTAAAAATTTGTACGTATAAAATGTATAATAGTAATATTAAACATTTCTAAATCGGGTAATTTTGTATACATTTATTTAAATTGCATCAGGCCGCTTCTGGGGGGATTCTGGTCAGATGCAGGCAATGTCGGCTGAATTCCGGTAGACAGAAACAGCCCGATGTACTTGGGTCGAATCTGGGCAGTCAGTCATTTTGATTCCGGGCCGAGTCCTCGGGTGTCGATTCAAACAGTTCCGGCCACCCGGAAGAGGGCCGCTCCTGGGCCGATTCCTCATTGCTAGCTGGGTAGTGAGTAAATATACATGTTTTTGTTGCTTGGTGCCTTGACAATATATTACTTTTCATTTTAATATGAACGTAATAATATCTATTGTTGTTCTTGTCTGTAACTGTTCTGTACTCTTTCATGTGTTTTATGTGGATCCCAGGAAGAGTAGCTGCTGCATGTGCACTAGCTAATGGGGATCCTAATAAACTAAACTAAACAAGCAAGTTAGAAATAACACACATGCAGATGTGTGGAGAGACCCTATGGCTGTGTAACCCCAAATTGACTGATTGAACCCACTGGATGGTCCCATTGGATTCTCTACTGAACAACAATATAAACGCAACATGTAAAGTTTTGGTCCCATGTTTCATGAGCTGAAATAAAAGATCCCAGAAATGTTCCATATACACAAAAAACATATTTCTCTAAGATGTTCTGCACAAATTAGTTTACATTCCTGTTAGTGAGCATTTATCCTTTGCCAAGCTAATCCATCCACAGGACAGGTGTGCTATATCAAGATGATGATTTCAAAGGTGCACCTTGTGCTGGGGACAATAAAAAGGCCACTCTAAAATGTGCAGTTTTGTCACACAACACAATGCCACAGATGTCTCAAGTTCTAATGGGGCATGCAATTGGCATGCAGACTGTAGGAATGTCCACCAGAGCTGTTGCCAGATAATCTTATGTTAATTTCTCTACCATAAACTGCCTCCAACGTCGTTTAAGAGAATTTGGCAGTACGTCCAACTGGCCTCACAACCACAGGACCACGTGTAACCACACCAGCCCAGGACCTCCACATCAGGCTTCTTCACCTGCGGGATCGTCTGAGACCTGCCACCCGGACTGTTGATGAAACTGTGGGTTTGCACAACCAAATAATTTATGCACAAACTGTCAGAAACCGTCTCAGGGAATTTAATCTGAGTGCTCGTCGTCCTTACCAGGGTCTTGACCTGATTGCAGTTTGGACTTGTTATCGACTTCAGTGGGCAAATGCTCCCCTTCGATGGCCACTGAAACGTTGGAGAAGTGTCCTCTTCACGGATGAATCCCGGTTTCAACTGTACCGGGCAGATGGCAGACATGTGGGCGGGGGTTTGCTGATGTCAACGTTGTGAACAGAGTGCCCCATGGTGGCGGTTGGGTTATGGTATGGGCAGGTATAAGCTACATACACAATTGCATTATATCGATGACAATTTTAATGCACAGAGATACCGTGACAAGATCCTGAGGCACATTGTCGTGCCATTCACCCACCGCCATCACCTCATATTGTTTCAGCATGATAATGCACGGCCCCCATGTTGCAAGGATCTGTACACATTTCCTGGAAACTAAAAATGTCCCAGCTCTTCAATGACCTGCAGACCAACCAGACATGTCACCCATTGAGCATGTTTGGGATGCTCTGGATCAATGTGTATGACAGCATGTTCCAGTTCCCGCCAATATCCAGCAACTTCGCACAGCCATTTAAGAGGAGTGGGACAACATTCCACAGGCCACAATCAACAGCCTGACCAACTCTATGCAAAGGAGATGTGTCGCGCTGCATGAGACAAATGCTGGTCACACCAGATACGGACTGTTTTTTTTATCCACGCCCCTACTTTTTCTTAAGATATCTGTGACCAACAGATGCATATCTGTATTCCCGGTCATGTGAAATCCATAGATTAGGGCCTAATATATTTATTTTAGTTGACATATTTCCTTATATGAACTTGAACTCAGTCAAATCTTTGAGATTGTTGAAGGTTGCGTTTATATGCTTGTTCAGTGTATTTGGGCCATGAATTGTGAAACATTTGTTTCAACTAGGTAGGTCATAACGTGGTGGGTACATATAGGTAAAATACCAAAGCTTGTGGTGGGCCACAGCACCAAAACAGTTTGGGGATCGCTGCTATAGTAATCTCCCAGTATAGGTCCAAACATGTTACAGTCCCTTTGACTAACATCAATCAGAACAACTGCTGAAGGCTGGCAGAAGGCTGTGTCACTACCTCGGTCACGCTGATTATGGATGTGACCTCTTAGGGCAGGCCGGAGCCTTAGAAATGCACTGTATGTGCGGTGTGTCTATTGTTCTAGAAGACAGACACTGCCATTCATTGTGACAGCAAGTGTCTAAAATGAGAGGCATAAAACGTACATACTGTTTACTACTGATGGTGGTGTGTCGTCGTTTCTGATTGACAGAGAGACTGTCACATGAATTAGATGCATACTGCACAAGCACACACAGTCCACCTCCCCCTGGGGCCAAACAGTCATGCCAAACATCCCCTCTGGCAGGGGCACAAGGTAGGGGTGCGTGGGTGTAGGGTTTTTACCCACAGGTGGGGGTGTGCAGGGTGAGAGGTTAGGGCTAAAACTGGAGCCGGTAGCCTTGTCTGTACACTGATGCACTGCCTTCAAACACCTTTCTGTTCACAGTAGGACTGACTGATGTTGACTTTGGGCTGAACACACACACACACACCGACAGACACACAGACATGAACATCGACAGATAGACAGTCTAACAGACATACACACTACTTTGACTACATGAGAGGCCATTTAGCTATAGTCACATCACAGTCAACACATACAGTGGATTCGGAAAGTATTCAGACCACCTGTCCCCTTTTCCACATTGTTACGTTACAGCCTTATTCTAAAATGGATCAAATAAAAAACTGTCCTCATCAATCTATACACAAAACCCCATAATAACAAAGCAAAAAACATGTTAAAATCTTTAGCAAATTTATGAAAAATACAAAACAGAAATCCCTTATTTATGTAATTATTCAGACCCTTTGCTATGAGACTCGAAATTGAGCTGAGGTGCATCCTGTTTCAGTTAATAATTCTTGAGATGCTTCTACAACTTGATTGGAGTCCACCTGTGGTAAATTCAATTGATTGGACATGATTTGGAAAGGCACACACCTGTCGTGGCACGGATCTGGGGAAGGGTACCAAAACAATTATGCAGTATTGAAGGTCCCCAAGAATACAGTGGCCTCCATCAATCTTAAATGGAAGAAGTTTGGAACCACCAAGACTCTTCCTAGAGCTGGCTGCCCGGCCAAACAGAGAAATTGAGAGAGAAAGGCCTTGGTCAGAGAGGTGACTAAGAACCCGATGGTCACTCTGAAAGAGCTCTGGAGTTCCTCTGTGGAGATTGGAGAACCTTCCAGAAGGACAACCATCTCTGCAGCACTCCACCAATCAGGCCTTTATGGTAGAGTGGGCAGACGGAAGCCACTCCTCAGTAAAAGGCACATGACAGCCCGCTTGGAGTTTGCCAAATGGCACCTAAATTACTCCAAGATTGAACTCTTTGGCCTGAATGCCAAGCGTCACATCTGGAGGAAAACTGGCACCATCCCTACGGTGAAGCATGGTGGTGGCAGCATCATGCGGTGTGGATGTTTTTCAGTAGTAGGGACTAGGAGATTAGTCAGGATCGAGGGAAAGATGAACAGAGTAAAGTACAGATAGATCCTTGCTCCAGAGCGCTAAGGACCTCAGACTGGAGCGAAGGTTCACCTTCCAACAGGACAATGACCTTAAGCACACAGCCAAGACAACGCAGGAGTGGCTTCGGGACAAGTCTCTGAATGTCCTTGAGTGGCCCAGCCAGAGCCCGGACTTGAACCTGATTGAACATCTCTGGAGAGACGCTCCCCACCTAACCTGACAGAGCTTGAGAGGATCTGCATAGAAGAATGGGAGGAACTCCCCAAATACAGGTGTGCCAAGTTTGTAGCGTCATACCCAAGAAGACTGAAGGCTGTAATCGCTGACAAAGGTGCTTCAACAAAGTACTGAGTAAAGGGTCTGAATGCTTATGTAAATGTGATGTTTCTGTTTTAGTTTTTTTTAATATATTTGCTAACATTTCTAAAAACATTGCTTTGTCATTTTGAGGTATTGAGGGTAGATTGATGAGGGAACAAAAACAATGTAATTATTTTAAAAATAAGACTAACATGAAAAAGTCAAGGCGTCTTAAATACTTCCTGAATGCACTGTAAATAACAAGTCAATTGAAACATTACGCCCTGCATCTACCTTCAACTGAATCATTGTGAGCATTTATAAGCTACGCATTGTGTGTATTCACATACTGCAGAGATTGTACCACATGTGGACTTGATGGAGAGTATGTACTTACACCTCATCTTCATACTCTTTTGGAGGTGACACTGCTATCACCAGGTCAATCCAATCCTAAAGGCACACATTCAGATAAATAAAAAAATCAGTGATGCTTGGCTCATATAATGATGAACTGTCTATCCCTCTTCCATATAGGATTTGCAGGGTTAAAAGAATATCACAGAGCTATTGATCCAAATAAATCTCCCCCTCCCCTCACTATAAAACCAACTGTCCCGACTGTTGACGTTTTGATCGGGGCTGGTCTTATCAATAAGACTCATGTAAGACAAATTACCGTCAGCACAAAACAACCGGGGTAGTATTCCACAATACAGGATCAAACTGATAGCCTCGGATATGCCCCCCCAGTATTTCTGATCTTTAGACATTGTTGTTGTTAAGAGTGTAAAAGAGACAGTTAAAAGCATACCCCTCCACTGTTCCAGGCACGGGTCAGAGAGTTTTGTCCTTCTGTCAGTGAGGAGTCCGTCAGGATCTTCCCATTCACAGCCATCACCTCATCTCCTGGCACTATCCCACCTGGGGAGGCACACGCACACACACAATCACAAAAATTACTTTTGTTTTTACATACAACAACCTCTGGGTGAATAGTGCTGCCTATGTAGATTCAACTTACGTTTAGTAAACAGATCCCACTCAATAGCCTTGGATTCCTTTCTACTAATATTGCTCCACATGGACATAAAGGCTGCATTTACACAGGCCACCCAATTCTGATTATTTTTCCACTAATTGGTCTTTTGACCAATCAAATCAACTGTTTTGCCCATAATTGGACAAAATAACAGAACTTGGCTGCCTGTGTAAACACAGCCATAGACTAATAAGAGCAGAATCAGACCATTGAATATCATTCTGAGAGATGCAATAAACCTTTTGACATTCTGTTTGTCTGTCAAATATGAAACAAAAACATGCCATTCAATTTCTATTGGTGACAACAGAGGGTTGAGACAAGATATTGATGTTTGTAACCTTAAATAAATTAAAGTGTTGACACGTATGAACTCACCATGTTTGTCTGCCGAGCCTCCATCATAAATGGCAGATACCACTAGCTTTCCCAGAGGGGAGTCTACTCCCCCCTCCACAGCCAGATCAAGTGGTCCAACCTGAGGTAAGAGAGACACATGGAAATACATGTTATGCATTCATTACATATGATTTAAAAATGCACGGTAAAGAAATCGCTCCGCCATTTCCTGGTTGCTAAAATTCTAATAGTTCACCTAATTTCAGTTTATGTGACAAAACAAACAAGTATAGTGTAGAGAATCATTGTAACATCTAAACTACTGTGAAATATATTTTCCATAACCAAAATATAGTATTTTCAGTTGTTTGAAGCTGTGTACAAAAAAAGAAAGTAAAAGATGGAAAACGAAACTTGTGAACGGGAAGCATAGAAATAGCACACATAGAACAGATGTACCGCTTCTTAGACTTGCTTTCAATGAGTATGACAGATCTATAACTCACATTGCCATGTGAATTTGGTCTGATCACCCAAAGAGTTACATATTGCAGCTTTAAAGCCTTAGATGTATCATCATCATCATCACCATCATCCTACTGTATGTCTGTCTGTCTGAGGAAATAGAGATGATTCTGCAGTGCAGGAATGAACTTTTTGTTTTGCCAATTAACCTCATTGTCCCCAAAGGTAAGTTTGTTTCGATCCTTCTTTCCTTTAATAAAAATATAACAACCTGAAAAGTATAGTCAAAACTGGACAGTTCATCCTGATGGTAATTCTGCTTACCTTTTTGATTCTCAGTAGTCTCACGTCTCGCCCAGCTATCTGTTCCGAGGAGAACTGTTAACACAACCAGCAGAGATGGATGGAGTCAAAACAAAACACATAACATTACAACACTGGATCACAGTGAATAGATATGTATGGATTGTACAATCTATACATTATATCTCTATTATATACAGTGCCTTTGGAAAGTATACAGACCACTTTACTTTTTCCACATTTTGTTACGTTACAGCCTTATTCTAAAATGGATTAAATAAATCAAAATCCTCGGCAATCTACACACAATACCCCATGATGACAAAGCAAAAAAAAAAAAAAGTTTTGAAATTTTAGCAAATATATTGAAAATAAAAAACAGAAATAGCTTTTTTACATAAGTATTCAGACCCTTTGCTATGAGACTTGAAATTGAGCTCAGGTGCATCCGGTTTCCATTGATCATCCTTGAGATGTTTCTACAACTTGGAGTCCACCTGTGGTAAATTCAATTGATTGGACATGATTTGGAAAGGCACACACCTGTCTATATCAGGTCCCACAGTTGACAGTGCATGTCAGAGCAAAAACCAAGCCATGAGGTCAAAGGAATTGTCCGTAGAGCTCCGAGACAGGATTGTGTCGAGGCACAGATCTGGGGAAGGGTATCCAAACATTTATGCAGCATTCAAGGTCCCCAAGAACACAGTGGCCTCCATCATTCTTAAATGGAAGAAGTTTGGAACACTCCTCAGTAAAAGGCACATGACAGCCCAATTAGAGTTTGCCGTTCTCTGGTCTGATGAAACCAAAATTGAACTATTTTGCCTGAATGCCAGGCATCACGTCTGGAGAAAACCTGGCACCATCTCTAAGGTGAAGCATGATGGTGGCAGCATCATGCTGTGGGGAAGTTTTTCAGGGGAGGGACTGGGAGACTAGTCAGGATCAAGGCAAAAATGAACAGAGCAAAGTATAGAGAGATCCTTGATGAAAACCTGCTCCAGAGCGCTCAGGACCTCAGACTGGGGCGAAGGTTCACCTTCCAACAGGACGACTACCCTAAGCACAGAGCAAAGACAATGCAAGAGTGGCCTCAGGACAAGTCTCTGAATGTCCTTTAGTGGCCCAGCCAGATTGCGGACTTGAACCCAGTTGAACATCTCTGGAGAGACCTGGAAATAGCTGTGCAGCAATGCTCCCCATCCAACCTGATAGAGCTTGATCTGCAGAGAAGAATGGGAGAAACTCCCCAAATACAGGTGTGCCAAGCTTGTAGCGTCATACCCAAGAAGACTCAATGCTGTAATCGCTGCCAAAGCGGCTTCAACAAAGTACTGAGTAAATGGCCTGAATACTTATGTAAATGTGTTATTTCAGTTCTTTTTGTAAGACATTTGCAAACATTTCTAATCCTGTTTTTGCTTCATCATTATAGGATATTGTGTGTGGATTGAGGCAGAGAGAAAAAAAACTATTTAATCAATTTAATATGGCTGTAACGTAACAAAATGTACAAAAAGTCAAGGGGGTCTGAATACTTTCCGAAGGCAATGTATGGCTTTAGGTATAGAAAACCATTTCCCTGAGGCGCATTGACTATTTTCAAGAAAGATGAGAACATTAGAGGTGTCCCACTGAGGTTTCCAGGAAGGCTATAACACAGAATGGATGTTACAGTGACTCAATGGCCACACAGAACCGAGAAGGTCAACTATGGGATGGCTCACAATGGAGACTGACATTTACAAACGGCTTTATAGTCACGGTTAACAGATCTTCGTTGGCACGTGTCACACGCCTGTACACATGACATGATCCTGTACGTCTAAAGGTCTTGCAGCTATAGACAGACATACAGTACCATGGAGTGGGGATCAAAGTCTTCCACGTATTTCTGAAAGCCCTGAAAGACAAAACAACATATTAGACAGTTCAACATGGCAGTGCTGCATTTGAGGTTCAGCGCCACTAGGAAGCATGGTTGAACAATAGGCCTATAATGCAGGCCCTATATCACCCTGGTCTCTTAACTGATTTCTTGCTCAGTAATATGACATCTTACACAATGGCAATGGCAATGTAGCTTATTACTTTTCTAAATGACGTTGGCATGTAATGATGTAATTAGGTTCTAACAGAGAACGAGTGTGGTGAGTGCACAAGGGCTAGATTTCCTTTGACAACCACTTCTGTCTTTAAATGGTATTTCAAATTGATTAATGTTATAATACAACAAAAACCAAGGCTGTGGACTCATTTTCCATGTCTTTCCAGCTCTGAAAAATAAAGTGATGACAAGGTCTATGCGACCGTAGAGAGAAGGCTAACTATACACACGGAGTGTACAAAACATTAGGAACATCTCTTTAATATTAAGATGAACCCCCCTTTCCCCCAGAACAGCCTCAGTTCGTCGTGGCATGGACTCTACAAGGTGTCGAAAGTGTTCCACAGGGATGCTGGCCCATGTTGACTCCGATGCTTCCCACAGTTGTGTCAAGTTGGCTGGATGTCGTTTGGGTGGTGGACCATTCTTGATACACACAGGAAACTGTTGAGCGTGAAAAACCCAGCAGCGTTACAGTTCTTGACACACTGAAGCCTGGTGCGCCTACAGGGTTGGGGAGTAACGTAAAACGTTACATGTAAGGGGTTACCAGAAAAACGGTAACTGTAATCCGTTAAATTACCAGCAAAAATATTGTAATCAGATTACAGATACTTTTGAAAAATCTTTGACACTCCTCTGTTTTCTCAATGACATTCAAATCAACATTGAAAAAAGGCGGAAGTTTAAATTTGTTCCACCTGAGCGAGTCTGACCACAAGTCAGAGACCACTATGATGACACACCAAATGGGTTTGATGGAATGCTGGAAAAGAGCAGGAATAGGCCTTCAAACTCAGTGCCTCTTTGCTTGACACCTCTCCGAAAATCAAAAGAAATCAGCCAAGACCTCAGAAAAAAAATTGTAGACCTTGACAAGTCTGGTTCATCCTTGGGAGCAATATCCAAACGCTTGAAGGTACCACGTTCATCTGTACAAACAATAGTATGCAAGTATAAACACCATGGGACCACGCAGCCGTCATACCGCTCAGGAAGGAGACGCATTCTGTCTCCTAGAGATTAACGTACTTTGGTGCGAAAAGTGCAAACCAATCCCAGAACAACAGCAAAGGACCTTGTGAAGACGCTGGAGGAAACTAGAGGTCGACCGATTAATCGGAATGGCCGATTAATTAGGGCCGATTTCAAGTTTCCATAACAATTGGAAATCGGTATTTTTGGACACCGATTTGGCCAAGTTTTTTTTTTACACCTTTATTTAATCTTTATTTAACTAGGCAAGTCAGTTAAGAACACATTCTTACTTTCAATGACGGCCTAGGAACGGTGGGTTAAGTGCCTTGTTCAGTGGCAGAACCACAGATTTTTACCTTGTCAGCACGGGGATTCAATCTTTCAACCTTACAGTTAACTAGTCCAACACTCTAACTACCTGCCTCTCATTGCACTCCACAAGGAGTCTGCCTGTTACGCGAATGCAGAAAGGCAAGGTAAGTTGCCAGCCAGCATTAAACTTATCTTATAAAAAACAATCAATCAATCATAATCACTAGTTAACTACACATGGTTGATGATATTACTAGTTTATCTAGCGTGTCCTGTGTTACATATAATCGATGCGGTGAGTATTCACGAAAAAGGACTGTCCTTGCTCCAATGTGTTCCTAACCATAAACATTAATGCCTTTCTTAAAATGAATAGACAGAAGTAAATATTTTTAAACCTGCATATTTAACTAAAATAAATCCAGGTTAGCAGGCAATATTAACCAGGTGAAATTGTGTCACTTCTCTTGCGTTCATTGCACATAGAGTCAGTGCAAATGCAAAAGTTTGGGCCGCCTAATTTGCCAGAATTTTACGTAATTATGACATAACATTGAAGGTTGTGCAATGTAACAGGAATATTTAGACTAATGGATGCCACCCGTTAGATAAAATACAGAACGGTTTCGTATTTCACTGAAAGAATATAAACGTCTTGTTTTCGAGATGATAGTTTCTGGATTCGACCATATTAATGACCCAAGGCTCGTATTTCTGTGTGTTATTATGTTATAATTATGTCTATGATTTGATAGAGCAGTCTGATTGAGCGATGGTGGACACCAGTTGGCTCGTAAGCATTCATTCAAACAGCACTTTCGTGCGTTTTGCCAGCAGCCCTTTGCTGTGCTTCAAACATTGCACTGTTATGACTTCAAGCCCATCAACTCCCGAGATTAGGCTGGTGTAACCGATGTGAAATGGCTAGCTAGTTAGCGGGGTGCGCTTTAATAGCGTTTCAATCGTCACTCACTCTGAGATTTGGAGTAGTTATTCCCCTTGCTCTGCATGGGTAACGCTGCTTCGAGGGTGGCTGTTGTCGATGTGTTCCTGGTTCGAGCTCAGGTAGGGGTGAGGTGAGGGACGGAAGCTATACTGTTACACTGGCAATACTAATGTGCCTATAAGAACATCCAATAGTCAAAGGTTAATGAAATACAAATGGTATAGAGAGAAATAGTCCTATAATTCCTATAATAACTACAACCTAAAACTTCTTACCTGGAAATATTGAAGACTCATGTTAAAAGGAACCACCAGCTTTCATATGTTCTCATGTTAAGAGCAAGGAACTTAAACGTTAGCTTTCTTACATGGCACATATTGCACTTTTACTTTCTTCTCCAACACTTTGTTTTTGCATTATTTAAACCAAATTGAACATGTTTCATTATTTATTTGAGGCTAAATAAATTGTATTGATGTATTATATTAAGTTAAAATAAGTGTTCATTCAGTATTGTTGGAATTGTCATTATTACAAATAAATGTTTTTGTATTTTTTTTATCGACTGATTAATCGGTATCAGCTTTTTTTTGGGTCCTCCAATAATCGGTTTGGTATCGGCGTTGAAAAATCAGAATCGGTCGACCTCTAGAGGAAACAGGTACAAATGTATCTATATCCACAGTATATATTGACATAATCTGAAAGGCCACTCCGCAAGGAAGAAGCCACTGCTCCAAAACTGCCATAAAAAAGCCAGACTCCGGTTTGCAACTGCACATGGGGACAAAGATCGTACTTTTTGAAGAAATGTCCTCTAGTCTGATGAAACAAAAATAGAACTGTTTGGCCATAACGGCCATCGTTATGTTTGGAGGAAAAAGGAGGATGCGTGTAAGCCGAAGAACACCATCCCAACCGTGAAGCACGGGGGTGGCAGCATCATGTTGTGGGGGTGCTTTGCTGCAGGACGGACTGGTGCACTTCACAAAATAGATGGCATCATGAGGAGTGAAGATAATGTGGATATGTTGATGCAACATCACAAGACATCAGTCAGGAAGTTAAAGCTTGATCGCAAATGGGTCTTCCAAATGGACAATGACTCCAATTATACTTCCAAAGCTGTGACAAAATTGCTTAAGGACAACAAAGTCAAGGTATTGGAGTGGCCATCACAAAGCCCTGACCTCAATCCTATAGAAAATTTGTGGACAGAACTGAAAAAGCTTGTGCGGGCAAGGAGGCCTACAAACCTGACTCAGTTACACCAGCTCTGTCAGGAGGAATGGGTCAGAATTCACACAACTTATTGTGGGAAGCTTGTGGAAGGCTACCGAAACATTTGACCCAGGTTAAACAATTTAAAGGCAATGCTACCAAATACTAATTGAGTGTAGGTAAACGTCTGACCCACTGGGAATGTGATGAAATAAATAAAAGCTGAAATAATTCATTCTCTCTACTATTATTCTAACATTTCACATTCTTAAAAGAAAGTGGTGATCCTAACTGACCTAAGACAGGGAATTTTTACGAGGATTTAATGTCAGAAATTGTGAAAAACTGAGTTTAAATGTATGTGGCTAAGGTGTATGTCAACTTCCGACTTCAACTGTATATCCTTTGATTCTTGAATAATATAAATGCCTCATAAGCTTAGTTCAAGTGTTACACTCCATGAGAACCCAAAATATAAGCACGTTTTTCTCTAAATGTTTGTAAACATTGTAAATGTAAACAAACACTGTATGGCCTCAAAACATGGTTAAAACAATCATTTTGATATCATGGATAGTCCGTCCTTGCATCCAGGCCCATCCCTCAGCTTTTTGCCAAAACAGAGGCGACGGTTTGTTAGTTTCATCTGTGGATTTGCCCTTTAAACAGCTGCATATTATCAAGATATCAAAGTGTCACCAACAAAAAGGTAAACAATAGCCCTACAGTATAGCAAAGGCAGCAACTGCCATTCATTTTTCACATGTAAATAGCACTTCTCAGTGATCAAAGCATGCCATTCCATGAGTGCAGCATTTATTTTTCAACTCAAATCAATGAGCCCAATCAGTCCTCCATGAACAACAAAATCATAAACAACCGAGTAGGGCTGGATAATAAGACCTTAGTGCTCAGGTAAAACAATTTGGCTAATCTATACTTCCATATTTCCAAATCCTATTCTTGAAGATCAAAGGGTATAACATTTATTGGAATGACTGATTTTTAATGTAAAGATATAATTTAATTGTATTATTATTATATGCAGTAGAAAGCGATGGGGAAAAAAGCGATTGTTAAAACCAACACATTTCAGTGTTTCAACACATTGGTTGCTACTATAAAATATAGATGTTTTTGAAGTAAACTTCCATTGTCATACTAAGAGTTTCCAAATATCAGTTTTTCTGTTTGCTCCACTGTTCAAGAACCTTGTCTTGTAAAGCGAGATAGCGACAGCATTTCTTATTTTCACTTCAAAACATTGTAAAAGGAGATTCATTGATATACACGCACACAAACACCGTCATTTGTGGCCTTCAAAATCTGAGGGCCACAGTTCCTCAATCTCCATTCAGGAGAAAGAGGACTCATGTCTCAACCACTGCAGCAACAGCTCAGTAAACAAGGCAATCACACTGCACTTTCCATTTCAAAAAGCAGACGTCTCCAGTTTGAAACAAATGCCTTCATGACTGGAGACATCAGTCTGAGGGAGTCAGAATGAACGTTAATTAAATCTGGCTGAATGAGAAGCCAATTTATTGCAATGACATTGATGCTCTCTGCGGTACAAAAGGCTCTCTGCGGTACAAGTTTGTATCTCAAATAGCATCCTATTCCCTATATAGTGCACTACTTTCCACCAGCTATAGTGCAGAATATGTGCAATAGCAGGGTGCCACAGAGTTTATTTTAAGGCAAGGAATGTCAACTCGAGGTTTTTAATAACAATAAGCATGATCTGTAGGGTCGAGTAAAAACATGGAGGCCCTTCTTCCCATTGCACAGGAAGTTGCTTGTGGTCTCAGTTTGTATCGAACACTAATATGCCATTTACAGCGGGACAATGGGCTGTCAGTTCAGTTCAGTTCAGGGCAACCTGAACACTAAAAAGAAGACGTACAACCACTTATCTACACTACTCAGCATCCACGCCATCTGCCTATCTACCTTGAGACAAAAGAAGGCCCAATGCATGTACATAATACTTAACTTCCACAGTCAATTTAGTTGAGCTATCGAATGTGTACAAGGGACTACTGCATCCAACAGAAAGGACAGGTTGGGAACCAGGGAAATAAAGGAGGCAGTCACTCCACACGTCACTCTGAGGAAGAAAGGTGGATTGATTTAGATGAGAAAGAACAAGGGAAAACAGCCAGTAAACTAGTGAGAACCACACAGAGCAGAGGAGAGCACAGTCAGGGGAGAAGGTGGTGATGGGTATGGATTACTTGTCTCTTGTTGTTGGACCTAAACGAGTTGTTATACGTCACCATCCGTTTCAGCATCTCCGGGGGCTGTAACACAGGAACCAGACAGTAGTCATTAGAGATTGACACTACGACACCCCCCAAGCTACTTCCCTCCCTCTATGCCTTAGGGTGTGTCATGACTGTTCTGTGAGGATCTGAACGGGTCAGATCAGCTTGGGGGGGGGGGGGCTCCTGGGGGGTTGACAGTTCACACCCTGTCATAAATTACAGGAGAAGGAGACTTTCTCTCTCACTCCAGTATTTAACCCAAGGAATGTTCTTTGTTTCACAGAAGTTTTCCGGCCGAAACTCTAGCACATCAAAAGTGAATATTGGAACAATAATTCTAACATAAGAATATGGGGAATGGTCAGTGGGGAGCTAAAGAAAGCTACAGCCTGGTACGGCAACTTCAACACCCTCAACCGCAAGGCTCTCCTGAGGGTGGTGCAGTCTGCATAACGCATCAACCCTACCTGCCCTCCATGACACCAACAGTACCCGATGTCACAGGAAGGCCAAAAAGATCATCAAGGACATCAACCACCCGAGCCACTGCCTGTTCACACCACTATCATCCAAAAGGCGAGGTCAGTACAGGTGCATCAAAGCTGGGACTGAGAGACTGAAAAACAGCTTCTATCTCAAGGCCATCAGACTGCTAAAGAGCAATCACTAACTCAGAGAGGCTGCTGCCTACATTGAGACCCAATCACTGGCCACTTTAATAAATGAATCATTAGTCACTTTATACAATTCACTCTAAATAATGCCACTTTAATAATGTTTACATATCTTACTATCACATGTATATACTGTATTTTATACCATCTACTGCACCTTGCTTTTGCTGCTCAGCAATCGCTCATCCATATACTTACATGTACATATTCTCATTCACCCCTTTAGATTTGTGTGTATTAGGTAGTTGTTGGGGAAATGTTAGATATTACTGCACTGTCTGTACTAGAAGCACAAGCATGTCACTACACTCACAAAATCCTCTGCTAACCATGTGACAAATTCAATTAAAGTTAAAAACTGTACGGACGTAATACTGTAACTTGGAAAGAATATCCCCTTTATCTGTCAAGTTTCCATCCAATACATTGTGCATATAATATGACATATTAAGAAAGTATTGTTGTTAAGATATGAAAGTGATTTTAGGAGGTATAAGAGAATCTAT
This sequence comes from Oncorhynchus keta, assembly GCF_023373465.1. Lineage (NCBI taxonomy): Eukaryota > Metazoa > Chordata > Actinopteri > Salmoniformes > Salmonidae > Oncorhynchus > Oncorhynchus keta. The sequence goes on along the minus strand of NC_068437.1, from coordinate 11,593,442 downwards.
CTCCTATAAACTGTTCATAAGTAGGTAGCCACACCCCGATAAGGTCAGAGAGAGTGTCAGATGGACGGAACCGTCCCCTTCGGCCAGAGGACATAAAAGGCTTGCCAACAGAGATTAACATCAGACCAGGAAACGTGAGGCGGTAGCTACATGTATGAAAAGGTTGTAACTTTGAACCTCAACACGAGGTGAAGAAATAAACTCACCTCACCTTTAGACAAGTGAGACGGCGAGCTGCATCTTATGTCCATCGTGGTCCAAATGCTGAATAATCAACACGAGGTGTAGGCGAGAATCTCACCTCCCAGACAATCACTGAGACAGTTGATTAGCTGTCTTGAGTCAAATATCTAGAAAAGCGAATCTAAGTGAGACTATCCTACTACGCTCATCACCAATGGGAACCGTTGCCACGGCTGGCTAGCTATCTTCCAGAGTGAACAATAGTAGAAGACGGGAAAGTGGAGACCCCTTTCAGACAATCAGAGCCGTACAGCTTGCCACTGAAAGGCCAACAAACTTCCTAAGGAGGGTTGGTTCCGACCGAACAAAGGCACTCACATGTAAATACATTCATGATTTCTTATTCCAAACGGGCAGTGGTTTGTGTGCAAACTATATGATTAATGTGAGAATAGTTCTGAAATGTATCGACGATAAGTGTCTTTTTCTCTTTCTCTCCCTCTCCATGTAGTTGGGTAAAAAGCCACCATATTGTAGAAGTCCGCCAGGGACCTTTGTCTCATGTATTAAGTGTGTATGTTATCCTGTTATTATTTAGTTAACTTGTAAATAAATTATTCAACCAATTTGTGTAGTACTGAATCATGAGTAAGGCTGGTGTTTTTGTAGATGCATGAGGTTACGACTGTTCATAATGATAAGAGGTAATGATTAATAAGATGACTGTTTATCGATGTAATAGATATATCTTATAGAGTTTAATTCGGGAGATGGTAACTCTTTAAGCAAACTCTTCCGTGGTGCCCCAACTTCCTAATGAGTTAGTTGTTACATGATCAATTTAGTCAGGTAACAATTAAACATAGTTAGTGGATTAAATAAATAACAGTCATCAGCTTAATGAAAATAAAGTCATGACAGGTTGATTATAAATACTAGATGGTCAACTATCTGGGGGTATTTCAAGATATGCGGGGGCTTAGGACTGTACTGCTGGAGAGGGCGGGTTAAATATACATTTGTAATATGGATATGGAATGTGTATTGTACTGTGAAATGTGGTTGAGCAGTGGTTTGATGGTATGCAATGCAATTTTTAGCTGCCGGGGGACTCACTGGGGTTACTGTGGTGTTTCAATATAGTGAGGATGGCTTATTAAAGAAATACAAAAAGTCTCTCTCCGTTTCTCTCTTTATGAGTTGCTTCCTCTTTCTTTCAGAGTCTCTGTCTAGGCTCCCTCTGTCTGGGCTCCCTCTGTCTGGGCTCCCTCTGTCTGGGCTCCCTCTGTCTGGGCTCCCTCTGTCTGGGCTCCCTCTGTCTGGGCTCCCTCTGTCTGGGCTCCCTCTGTCTGGGCTCCCTCTGTCTGGGCTCCCTCTGTCTGGGCTCCCTCTGTCTAGGCTCCCTCTGTCTAGGCTCCCGAGTGGCGCAGTGGTCTAAGGCACTGTATCTCAGTGCAAGAGGCATCACTATAGTACCTGATTCAAATCCAGGCTGTATCACATCTGGCTGTAATTGGGAGGGTGGCGCACAATCGGCCCAGCATTGTCCGGGTTTGGCCGGAGTAGGCCTTCATTGTAAATAAGAATGTATTCTTAATTGACTTGCCTAGTTAAATAAAGGTGAACTTAAAAACATTTTTTTTTAAGTCTGTCTCTCTGTCAACATCAGCAAAACCTTCACCTTGGATCAACTTCACTTTACAAAATAATTTACGAAATAATTCTCCATGTTGGTACCACACTATCTAATCTGAATCCTAACTAGACTGTAGCTAAATGCTTTGGATCTTCTAGAGCTAACACAGTAGCCAATCAAAAGGGGACCATCGTGCTCTCCCAGAACTTTGGTTGGTACGTAAAACCTGTAAACTCATATAAGCAAAATGATGTGATGGGTCTGCACTCAAAAAGATGTTGCGTAAGGCTGATATCATTTTTCGATTTGGTTTATTATTTTATTTGAATCAGCAGTAGCGTACACAGACGTTTCAGCTTTTAATGATCAGCATTTACAGGGCACACAGGTGAGCAACTGACGAGCAACAGGTGCTTCTAATCGGGGTTGCCACTCATCTGCCAATCAGATTCTCTGGTCTACACGCATACAAATGCAAAGAAATACAGAATTATAGGGTACGGGAGCGGGCACAAAGAGCAATTGGGGTTAATGAGACGTGAACCATCCGCTCATTTTGATACACTATATACATCTACTGGATAGCTTACCACAAAGGGCATCAGGCTAGGTCGTTCATAAATATGTGAGCCTAACTCATAAATGATATGCAAATATATGATATGGACAGTGTTCTTGATAAGGACAGGGTTTAAATTGCTCACCTGTGGCCTATAAATTCTGTTTTGAACGAAAAATATTACCAACAGACTTGAAGAAGGCTGCAAAGACAAAACGTTTGACGCAGCGAAAGGAATAAAACAATTGAAAAAATTGGAAAAGTCAACTTTATGCGACATCTTTGGAGTGCTAACACAGCAGTCACCAAACGTCAAAGCCTGAAACGGACTGCACCTAAACTGTACTGTAGGCTATATCCACGGGTGGTGGCCATCCATTTAATCAACAGGCATTTATGACAAGAGGGAGAGACGGGCTGAGATGGGCATCCTGTGTGGTCTAAATAGCAGCAGATAGAGCGTCAGTCTTACAGACGGACAGTGGGGCTTGAGAGGGTCTCAGCATCTATCAAACTGCAGCAGAGCTTCTCCGTTTCTGTGACTCTGACTCATAAGGCATTCTGGATAACGGCTTGGGTTGGTCTGGTGATCTAAGCCGCTGCTGCTTCGATTCCGTCCCACTGGTCTTTCAGCAATCGCTCTCCTACCATTCACCCCCGTGGACCTGTCCCCTTTCAGATGAATAGCATCGCAAAGACTCAGACAACCTATAGACAACCTATCGGGAACATCAATGTATTCCGAATTTCAGACAGGCAAAGAAACAATACACTCTCACTCCTCTCACTATTGGAAGGCGAGTCATGTTCTGATGCTGTATCATTTCACTCCGTTACTAAGAAGTTCTGCAGCTAAACTGCAAAAGACTTGCACGCTCTCTCAGTTTGTGGATTCATCTTTGACAACAGAATTGGACAATATATAAAAGCCAGGCCTGATCCTCCCTTGGTTTTTCTGGATGGTGATGACACATGGTAATTGACCAGTTGGGAGCAGAGTAAAGACAGGGTCTCCTCCTGATAAGGAAGTTAGCACCGGTACACTAACCAGCCTTGTCTGGTGCAGCAGAGAAACAGCGTGAACAAACGTAGCACCCCGGCTAGGGAGAGTGACAGGAGAACACAGCAAGCATGCGGAGAGGGGTTGAGGGTGTTTAGGGAGAGGGAGAGAGGAGGAGTAGGCGGACAGTGCTGAGTCTGTGTTTCTTACCAGGCCCTCAGCGTGTAGGGTAGGTCGATGGGACTGATTCTGGGACAGCATGACTGGTTTAGACATGACAGGGGCCATCTGACGCCTCTGGTTGGGCGGGCTAGGAGCGATTTGCTATTAGGAACATCCGAGGAGTGGCAGAAAGGACAGCAAACAATGGGGTTACAGCGGGCTTCAGTGAGCAGAGCGCCATGGACATTATTGATAAGAAAACATAGGGATTCTACTACATTGTTAATGCTGTAAATTACTATTGTAGCTGGCAACTGCAGATTTTTTAGGGAATATCTACATAGGTGTACAGAGGCCCATTACCAGCAACCATCACTCCTCTGTTCCAATGGCACGTTGTGTTAGCTAATCCAAGTTTATAATTTTAAGGGCTATTTGATCTTTAGAAAACCCTTTTGCAATTATGTTAGTACAGCTGAAAACTGTTGTGCTGATTAAAGAAGCAATACAACTGGCCTTCTTAAGACTAGTTGAGTATCTGGTACATCAGCATTTGTGGGTTCGATTACAGGCTCAAAATGGCCAGGCACATTCTTCTGAAACTCATCAGCCTATTCTTGTTCTGAGAAATGACGGCTATTCCATGTGAGAAATTGTCAAGAAACTGAAGATCTGGTAAAACGCTGTGTACTACTCCCTTCACAGAACAGTGTAAACTGGCTCTAACCAGAATAGAAAGAGGAGTGGGAGGCCCCGGGGGGAACAACTGAGCAAGAGGACAAGTACATTAGTGTCTAGTTTGAGAAACAGGCGCCTCACAATTCCTCAACTGGCAGCTTCATTAAATAGTACCCGCAAAACACCAGTCTCAACGTCAACAGTGAAGAGGCGACTCTGGGATGCTGGCCTTCTAGGCAGAGTTCCTCTGTCCAGTGTCTGTGTTCTTTTGCCCATCTTAATCTTTTATTTTTATTGGCCAGTCTGAGATATGGCTTTTTCTTTGCAACTCTGCCTAGAAGGCCAGCATCCTGGAATGACTACACTGTATTTCTGATCAATTTGTTGTTATTTGAATGGACTTTTTTCTAAGTGACTCCAAACTTTTGTATATGTGGTATATATGATATATGTTTAACCCCGTAAGATCAGAGCCCTGGGAATGTTCCAGAACTGTGAAGAACTCTAAATTCAACAGCTCTCCAGCTTGTCTAAACATTTGCTGACATCACAGAAGAACTTCCTCCACTACAGGAGCGATCTAGGCAGGCTCCACTGACCACTCTCTCAAAGATCGAATGACGGGAGGGAGCAGACTTACCAGGGAATTGCTTACATTGGAGATGCCACTGATATGGGAAGTGTTTCTCATCACCTGAACCAGGAAAACACAGTAGTATCATGTACTTATCCCTGAATGACCATTATAGAACACTACTGGAATTGTAATGTCACACACACACACACACACACACACACACACACACACACACACACACACACACACACACACACACACACACAGTGGTGGTTTCAAATGGAACACACATGTAGGAAGGGAGATATCATGCACTTGAAGAGGAGCTATTCAGTCGTGACTCACAACTTCTCTCGTCTACACACGATCTTACCCACCATGTCACACCATGCATTTCTACACCCACTGCTGTCAAATACGATAACACAATACAAAATCAGAGCCACCGCAAACAGACCGAATAAAATCCAACAACTGCATCCATGGTTGCACTTCATCGGAGAGGAAGTTGACATTGTTCTTCACAGCGCGACTCAGTGATGTGTTTCCTCTCCCTTTCATGAATGAAATAACCATGCATCTTCCCGGCACAGATCATGCAGAGTACCGTCCTTAAACATTCCCCTGCCCCCTTGGATGTTCTGAGATCTGAAGGAACAAGATGTTAGCAGGAATGTAACAGCATCTCTTCCCTCAACCAATTGGGTGGTTTAGTGGGTGCCATCACAGTAGTTGCTAACACCTGTCCGCTCCTATCAGCTCTGCTTAAAACGTTTTTGGGGGAAGGGCAAGGGAAACAGGCTAGGGGTTGTTTTCAAACCAAGCCATAGTCACACCAGGGAGGCTACCTTAGGGCTGGAGGGGTAGGACATTTCACTGGCGTTGGACGAGTAGTAACCGCCCCTCGGCATGTACCCGCCCCCTTCCCATTCGCTCCTTGTCTCTGGGGGACTGGTGGGGTGGTGGTGGTACCCTCCATGGGACCCTCCCCCCAGCTGCTCCTCAGGGTACTGGGAGGGTGGGGGCGTAGAGGGTGGGGCAGGAGGAGGGGGAGGCTGAGGGGAGGGACGGGGAGAGGACGGGGGCCTGTAGGACTGGAAGGTAGGGGGATAGTGTGAGGAGGAGGGAGGAAAGTGGGAGATTGGGGTAGGAGGGTAGTGAGAGGAGATGGAGGTAGGAGGGTACTTAGAAAAAGGAGGTGGAGGGGGAGGTGGGGGTGGAGGTGGGGGTGGCGGAGGAGGAGGAGGAGGAGGAGGAGGAGGGGGGTGGCGTCCTCTGGAGGCCGCGGTAGAAGCAGAGGGAGGGGTCTTGCGGGTGGAGGGGGGAGAAGGGGGGAGGCGTTGGGGCAATGGTCGTGGTGAGGCAGGAGAGAAGTTGGGGATGGTGGGGTTGAGTCTGGGAGAGGGTGGAGGGAGAGGCAGGGGGGGCGGGGGCTGGGAGGAAGAAGGCTGGGTGGGGGCCAGTCTCTTCAGGGGCCCCCTCAGGCTCTGGTCCACCTCATCCAAGTTCAAATCATCAAGGTCAGTGGTGGCCAGCTGGAGACCCCCGGGGAAACGCCTCACCATGGGCCCAGAGGCAGGAGACCGAGGAGGGGACATCTGAAGGACAAGCCCAGCCTCTCAGACACTCACAACCACAGAGCTATCATGGTACACACAGTCACAGAGCATTGTGGCCTACGAAAAATCTATTAATTAGCAACAGAAGGGAAAAAACATGAAATGATTGAGGAAAAGTTACTACATATACAAGTATCAAATGTGATAGGACCACCGGTGTTCCTAGCTGATACACAGATAAGAGAAGGAGTTCTAGATGTACCTCTGGGGACTCGTTCTCCACACAGGAAATCTGTTCCAGGCGTGTCTGACAGAGACGTTCCACCCAGTGCTGCACCTTCTCTGACTCCTCCAGATCCTCCCGCTCTGTCTCTGACACCTGGGGCACGGCACAGCGCAACGCAATACTCAAGCCTGGGTCCACTCCCGTGTAGAAAAACATACTGTATAACTCAAGGCTGGGTCCCTGATTCTTGTATAGAACAACATACTGTATAACTCAAGGCTGGGTCCCTGATTCTTGTATAGAACAACATACTGTATAACTCAAGGCTGGGTCCCTGATTCTTGTATAGAACAACATACTGTATAACTCAAAGCTGGGTTAGGGCTTAGTCATACACCAAAGTATAAATGAATAAAGAAGACCCACCCTATTGACAAGATGCTGATGGGAAGTCAACTCAGAAGATGAAAGTCACTCTTTTCTCATTTTATGTTATTTCCTCACTCATACATAATCACGTTCCACAGAACTCCTACCTCCTGCGCCAGTCTACTGATCCTTACTCCTACCTCCTGCATCAAACTACTGATCATTACTCCTACCTCCTGCGCCAGTCTACTGATCATTACTCCTACCTCCTACGCCAGTCTAATGATCAATACTCCTACCTCCCGCGTCAGTCTACTGATCACTACTCCTAACTCCCGCATCAGTCTACTGATCATTACTCCTACCTCCCGCGCCAGTCTACTGATCATTACTCATACCTCCTGCGTCAGTCTACTGATCATTACTCCTACCTCCTGCGCCAGTCTACTGATCATTAATCCTACCTCCTGTGTCAGTCTACTGATCATTACTCCTACCTCCTGCGTCAGTCTACTGATCATTACTCCTACCTCCCGCGCCAGTCTACTGATCATTACTCCAACCTCCCGCGCCAGTCTACTGATCATTACTCCTACATCCTGCGCCAGTCTACTGATCATTACTCCAACCTCCCGCGCCAGTCTACTGATCATTACTCCTACCTCCCGCACCAGTCTACTGATCATTACTCCTACCTCCCGCACCAGTCTACTGATCATTACTCCTACCTCCCGTGCCAGTACTCCTACCACCCGTGCCAGTCTACTGATCATTACTCCTACCTCCCGCACTAGTCTACTGATCATTACTCCTACCTCCTGCGCCAGTCTACTGATCATTACTCCTACATCCCGCGCCAGTCTACTGATCATTACTCCTACATCCCGCGCCAGTCTTCCGATCCTTACTCCTACCTCCTGCGCCAGTCTACTGATCCTTACTCCTACCTCCTGCGCCAGTCTACTGATCATTGGTCCTACCTCCTGCGCCAGTCTACTGATCATTACTCCTACCTCCTGCGCCAGTCTACTGATCCTTACTCCTATCTCCTGCGCCAGTCTACTGATCCTTACTCCTACCTCCTGCGCCAGTCTACTGATCCTTACTCCTACCTCCTGCGCCAGTCTACTGATCATTACTCCTACCTCCCGCGTCAGTCTACTGATCATTACTCCTACCTCCTGCGCCAGTCTACTGATCATTACTCCTACCTCCTGCGTCAGTCTACTGATCCTTACTCCTACCTCCTGCATCAGTCTACTGATCCTTACTCCTACCTCCTGCATCAGTCTACTGATCCTTACTTCTACCTCCTGCGTCAGTTTACTCATCATTACTCCTACCTCCTGCGCCATTCTACTGATCATTAATCCTACCTCCTACGCCAGTCTGTTGATCAATACTCCTACCTCCCGCGTCAGTCTACTGATCATTACTCCTACCTCCCGCGCCAATCTACTGATCCTTACTCCCATCTCCTGCGCCAGTCTACTGATCATTACTCCTACCTCCTGCGCCAGTCTACTGATCCTTACTCCTATCTCCTGCGCCAGTCTACTGATCCTTACTCCTACCTCCTGCGCCAGTCTACTGATCCTTACTCCTACCTCCTACGCCAGTCTACTGATCATTACTCCTACCTCCCGCGTCAGTCTACTGATCATTACTCCTACCTCCCGCGCCAATCTACTGATCCTTACTCCCATCTCCTGCGCCAGTCTACTGATCATTACTCCTACCTCCTGCGTCAGTCTACTCATCATTACTCCTACCTCCTGCGCCATTCTACTGATCATTAATCCTACCTCCTACGCCAGTCTGTTGATCAATACTCCTACCTCCCGCGTCAGTCTACTGATCATTACTCCTACCTCCCGCGCCAATCTACTGATCCTTACTCCCATCTCCTGCGCCAGTCTACTGATCATTACTCCTACCTCCTGCGTCAGTCTACGGATCATTACTCCTACCTCCCGCGTCAGTCTACTGATCATTACTCCTACCTCCCGCGCCAGTCTACTGATCATTACTCCTACCTCCAGCGCCAGTCTACTGATCATTACTCATACCTCCCGCGCCAGTCTACTGATCATTACTCATACCTCCCGCGCCAGTCGACTGATCATTACTCCTACATCCTGCGCCAGTCTACCGATCATTACTCCTACCTCCCGCGCCAGTCTACTGATCATTACTCCTACCTCCAGCGCCAGTCTACTGATCATTACTCATACCTCCCGCGCCAGTCTACTGATCATTACTCCTACCTCCCGCGCCAGTCTACTGATCATTACTCATACCTCCCGCGCCAGTCTACTGATCATTACTCATACCTCCCGCGCCAGTCTACTGATCATTACTCATACCTCCCGCACCAGTCTACTGATCATTACTCCTACATCCTGCGCCAGTCTACCGATCATTACTCATACCTCCCGCGCCAGTCTACTGATCATTACTCCTACCTCCTGCGCCAGTCTACTGATCATTACTCCTACCTCCCGTGCCAGTCTACTGATCATTACTCCTACCTCCTGCGCCAGTCTACTGAGCATTACTCCTACCTCCCGCGCCAGTCTACCGATCACGATACCTACCTCCTGCACCAGTCTACTGATCTTCAGCTGCTTCTCTCGTTCATACATCTCCTCCTTCTCTGCAGCCAGCTTGAGCTCAAACTCCATCTCCTTCTTGTTTTTCCTCTGTTCCTGCAGGGTGTCTGTGTTGGACACCTTCTTCTTCTTCCTCTTCTTCTCTCCTTTCTGAGATATCATTCATATTCATCGTTACGGAAACCAGGGAGAAACCAGAACCCATTCCACCCCAAACCGTCCAAACCGTCCAAGGACCAAGACTAGAAACTGCACAGTAAGGTTCGACAATAATATATTATAGAACCGCCACGGCACTGTGGTGACAGAACCAGTAAACGAGTGATGTTATGTTTGCTCAAAGTTAAATATGTCCGTTAGATTTGACAGAACACATCTCACAGCACACCAAACCGCGACCGTACAGAATACCTTGCGGAGCGTGGGCAGCTTCCCTTCGTAGCGATAAAACCATCCGAAAGCTATAGAGAGAAAAAAAACAATGCCAAACAGAGTCACTCGGATGCCGAGGCAGGAATTAGCCTGGTCCCACATTTGTTTGTGCTTTCACCTACTCCACTGTCATTGTCAAGCCAAACCTGCATTGCATGACAATTCCACGTAGAGAGCAGGAACAGACTGACACTCAGGCTAAGGAGGACTCAGAGCAGAACTTTCAGCAACTATGGAGAAAAAGCATGCGACAGTTCGGCAACTGAATCCACCTGCACGCGGCAGAAATGAATGGAGAAAGACAGCTCAAAGGGTTGTATTGAGAAAGATGGCACCGTGTTAAGAGGAATGCTAGGCAGTTTCTGAAATACATGAACAGCTAGCTAAAGCAGAAACAGCCTAGCATCCAGGCTATCCCTACTAAGGTGTGGGAGCCTGTCAGTGGGTTTTGATTGTCAAAGGAAATCGAGCATGTAGTGCGTGGTATTGTAGTGCGTCTCTGACACTGCGATCTGTGGGTACACTGTGAGACCCGTCACTCACTTCACTCCCCACTTCCTCCTCCTCCTCCTGCTGCTCTTCATCGTCGTTGTCAGCCTGAAAAGAGCTTGCTCCAATGTCTGGCAGTGGAGGAAGTCAGAGAAGCACGGCACACAGTGGAGGAAGAGAGGAGACAGACAGCATGCAAAGAGGTGAAACACAACTGTAAGTCTAGGCCCTTACAGTTTCTGCTGATCTACACGGCCTTCCTTGGATCTATTCATTCATCTGTAGCCCTCAAACGCAACTCTGGACCTCAAAGACAGTCCCACTGCATTTTGTCATTGTTCCCCTCGAGTCAGGGGCGCTCCTGTAGTCAGGAAGCGCCAAGTCCAAGAGGTTTCTAAACAGCTTCTACCCCCAAACCATAAGACTCCTGAACATATAATCAAATGGCTAACGAGACTATTTGCATTACCCCCCCTACTCTCTGTTGTTATCATCTATGCATAGTCACTTTAATAACTCTACCAACATGTAAATATTACCTCAACTAACCGGTGCCCCCCGCACAGTGGCTCTTTACTGGTACCCCCCTGTATATGGTCTCGCTATTGTTATTTTGCTGCTGCTCTTTAATTACTTGTTACTTTTATTTCTTATTCTTCTTTGTATTTTTTTTAAAGTAAGCATTTCGCTGTAAGGTCTACTACACCTGTTGTATTCAGCGCACGTGACTAATAAAATATGATTTTATTTAGACCTGTGACACCAGGTGTGTGCAATTAATTATCAGGTAGAAAAGAAAACCAGCAGGCTCCGGACCTTCTGGGGTCAGAGTTGAGTACCCCTGCTCTACAGATTCATTAGACACTATCAGAGGTACCACCTGACCTACTGTTCTTACCAGAGTTCTTGGACTTGGGGGGTGCGGTGTTGATTTCAGGCGGGGCCGGGGAGGGACTCTTGGTTTTGGGTTGCTCTCTAGGCGCCCAGTCCTCCTCCCACTCCCTGTGGTGCTTCCTCTCCGCAGCCTCGATCCTACGCACACACAGGCACGCACACAAACGCATGCATCCACACAAGCGCGCGCACATAGACACACACAGGTCAGGAGGTCACTGGGTCATCCCAACTAAACAGTCTCTGATATAGTTGTGAACACACAAGAGAACTGAAGCTCTCTGAGCTCAACTACACGGTCTGTGAAGTTTTGATAGATCCTGGGTTCCCTTCATGCAATACTCCCAGTCCCTGACTGATCTGCCTGTTTGACTACAGAAATAATTTGCCATAGGCGTAACATTACGTACGTAACATACACAATACATATATAACAGAAAGAGAAATGAATTTGCAAAGCGGGGTAAAAACCCACTTCTCCATCTCCTTCCGATAGCGTTCCTCTTCCTCTGCAGTCTTCTGAGAAATCTCCATCTTTCTCCTGTTCGCAACACAAAGAAACATTCATATGTATTTATATGTGCGGTATGGATGACTAAAATCCAATTTTATGGGAAATAACAACATATTCTGAAATTGTATAGGACTGAGACACTGTATATACTACAGCCTATTATTCTGGAGATAGCGTCAGTATGATAGATTCACTATGTTAGCTATGTTGATGACAGGGTTTGTACACTGAGTGTACAAAACGTTAAGAACACCTGCTCTTTGACAAACTGACCAGGTGAATCCAGGTTAGAGGTTATGATCCCTTATTGATTTAACTTGTTAAATCCACTTCAATCAGTGTAGATGGGGCGGAGACAGGTTAAAGAATGATGTTTAAGATGGCAACGGGGCAAGACAAAATATTGAAGTGCCTTTGAACGGGGTTTGCAACGCTGCTGGGGTTTTTCACGCACAACAGTTTCCCTGGTTATCAAGAATTGTCCACCACCCAAACGACATCCAGCCAACTTGACACAACTGTGGGAGGCATCGGGGTCAACATCGGCCAGCATCCCCGTGGAAAGCTTTCAGACACCTTGTAGTGTCCATGCCCAGACGAATTGAGGCTGTTCTGAATATTAGGATATACACTGGCATACTCAGTGGTATATCTCATTTGTCAATCAGGGAAAAAAACAAATATTTTGTTTTGCTCGTCCCTGATTGCTATCACTGCTAGTGAAACGCCTGTTATTTTCTAGTGTACAGAGCCAAGAGATAAAGTCTCTGTGCTCTATGGCTGTCAGCACCTGACTATTTTGGCAAACTGAACGTGGGTTATCAAGTGAAAACCAACATACAGTATGTTTCAGTCCTCACGTATTGTCTGTGCTCCCCCTCTCTCTCTCTTGGTGTGTCAAGAGAGGCATCTGTTCATAAAGCATATGCACAGACAACAATAACCTTTAGCAAAAATACATAATGATCAGTTTATGAATTCCCAATTGCCAAAAGCTTCAGCTCTCTGAATAAAATAATAATTTATAGTCATCAATTGTTGGTTTTGATGCATTTTATGTCCAACCTTCCCATCATTATTTGGGCTGCCTATTCTGTACAATAGCTCAGTACAATCGTTTTCCCTCCAAAGGGCCTTATCTATTCTGATAAAGCCCCAGCCACACTGGAAATATGTTTGACCACTTCTTTGAGTTGCCCTTGATGATTTTAAATGCCATACATCCAATGATGTGGTTTAAATTGGGGTTTAAATCTCAAAACCAATCAACCAATCAATCAGTCCACTGATATCCACTCACTGCCTCTCTTTCTCCTGCTGCTCCTTGACCATCTTGTTAGTCTCCAGGGCAACCCTTTTCTGGTGCATCAACTCTCTTCTGTCCAGCTCCCTGCGAGCCTCCACCGCCAGACGCTCCTCGTCTGTCATAAACAACTCACTGCCCTGTGGGGTGGAGGGGGGGGTGGGGTCAGAGGATTCAAATATCTCAATTTTTAAACATTTGGTGTGCCTTAGAATTAAAAACCTCCTATCGATTACCAAACGTTGTATATATAATGTATGCCTCTGGGGTTGGACACCCAAACATTTGATACGGCTGACAGCCTGTTCTGAACTGGAGCAACTCGTGCGACAACAAGTTGCCCCTCCCCCATCCCTCCCGCTGATTGGGCACTTTTTGTCTGTGAAGTAAGAGGACTGTATTTTGAAAGATGAGACGTTTGAGGATTATAACAAATACAGCGTGGATGTCATACAAGCCATATCATAAAACTGATGCCATAAACCGTGTCACTATGTTTGATGTACAGTTAGTTACAAGATGACATGACATCACACCCTGGGTTGTTCTGAACGGAATGAGACGATGTTTGTCGATTGAGAGAAAGGAAAATGTGCTGCAGCACACGCACCTGAATGCACTCGTGACTGCGTTCTATACAAACCAAGATTCAGTCTTATTTGAGGCGTCAGGTAGCCTAGTGGTTAGAGCGTTGGGCCAGTAACTGAAAGGTTGCTAGATTCAATCCCGGACCTGACAAGGTCAAAATCTGTCGTTCTGCCCCTGAACAAGGCAGTTAACCCACTGTTCCTAGGCCGTCATTGTAAATAAGCATTTGTTCTTAACTGACATGCCTAGTAAAATAAATAAATAAACTGTTGTGTTTTGGTCTAATCATTGTTTATTTGTATTTGTATTTATTGTTTCACCTTTATTTAACTAGGCAAGTCAGTTAAGCACAAATTCTTATTTAAGAACAAATTCTTATGTTCCCATAATCTCCAAACTGTGCCCTTTCAATTACTAGCATGGTTATGCGTATACCTTTCATATCTCTTCTGTAAGAAACATTTCAATTTAGCCCTAACCACGAGTGTAATTTACTCAGCCACCAGACCTGTGTGGAAGCACCTGCTTTCAAGACTTTGTATCCCTCTTTAACTCAAGCATTTCCTTTATTTTGGCAGTTAACTGTATGTCACCGTTGTTAACTCGCTCAAGTATAAGGACGAATCAATAAGAGGCACTCCGCACTTGTTTGCACACAAAGCAACAGAACATTTACACAGGAACAATTCTCAATTGAACGGTACCTCCTCTGCTAGCAGTAAATGAGAGGAGACGTCGTGTCGCAAGAACACAGCCCTGTAACTGAGGCCTGATGACAACCACCTTGGTAAATGACTTTCCGAAATGAGTCATGTTTTCCTCCAGAAGCAGACTTTAAATGTAAATGTAACATGTTCGAAAGATAGACACACACATTATCCTACTCTGTAGGTGGATATAATGCAGATCACAGGAGGTCGGTGGCACCTTAATTAGGGAGGAGGGGCTCGTGGTAATGGCTGGAGCGGAATCAGTGGAACGGTATCAAATACATCAAACACGCGGTTTCCACGTGTCTGATGCCATTCCATTTGCTCCGTTCCAGCCATTATTATGAGCCGTCCTCCCAGCAGCAGCCTCCACTGATGCAGATGTTGTTGTCTACTGCATTACCTGTGTAAACTGTGGTGCAGGTATAAAGCCTACTTGGCTCTAGGGTAAACTTGGATAAAAGATAGATTTTTATCAAAGTTATTCACATTTTCCAAAATTGTCAAAACTGCTAGGGGTATGAGAGACTCCAGTAGGAACTAACATGCTGAACACACCGCTCACATTGCAAAATAATGTACACATACATGTTATTCAATCATTCAATCCAAACTGCTCGAGGGTGCCAACGAGCATCTGCGTAGCCAGGTGCTAAAGTAGAACTTGGTTCTATTTTGTATGCTTGACGCGCTGCAAGTCCCGCCCCTCCCATCTCCAGTCCAGTTGGTGGAGGTAATGCACCTTAAAGTTGGTTGCCAACCTCCATGAAGAAGAACAAGACCGAAGGAGGAGAGATCACTGGAAACTAACTAGGTTTCCCCTTTTATCTATGGAATAATTGTCGGCCTAGAGAACACATGATTTTGTGACTCAAAATGAGTCAAAATTCTACAAAGATACAGAAAAAAAGGACCTTGTGCATTTCAGGTAAAATAACAACCCAATGTTTATATCCCAGGACAAATTAGCTACCAACAGCAAGCTAGGTAATGGTCATGAATGTTTCATGTGTTTCGACCTCTCCCCAAATGAATATAGTTGGTTCATAGATCGTTTTGATATTTCAACCTGCGTGTCCTGATCGCGTCTGGGATGAATGGACAAAATCAATATGCCTGTGATGTCAGAGTCTAGTCAGCATGTAAAAGTAATAAATCAAGTAAGACTCGGCTGCAGATAAATTGGGGAAATGTTAAGGAAGCACTATTCATAGAGCCGGCCCTAGGCATAAGTGACATAAGCAACCTCTTAGGGTCCCGCGGCCGCTAGTTGGAGTCTCAATTTAGTGTTGAGAGTTAGAGTAGTAGAACACACAAGGTGCAGTTTCGAAATGTGTTTGGGCATCAGCAGGTTTTCTTTTGTTATGTCAGTCCCTGAAAGTCACTAATTTAGCGTATGTCAGTAAAACATTTTTAGATTGGTAAATCAGTCTAGCCAGCTATAAAAACTTGTAGTAATCACGGTCAGATTACAGACTGAGCACGCAGGACACGTGCAAAACTGTATCTCTGCCCTATGGCAAAATGAGTCGAGTTGCATGCAAATAGTTCTAAAATTGCTAAATCTTCTCTCCGCTCCATGGCAAAATGTGTATAATTGCAGCAAACTTGCTTCAAAACTGCGACATTTTCTCTAAGCCCCATGGCAAAACGTGCAGAATTGCAGGAAGTGTACTTACATTTTTTCTCTCCGATGTCAAGCGGGGGGCCACTAAAATGTTTTGGGGGTGGGGGAGGCCCTGGCGGTGTACTTACTGCGCCGGTGAGAACTGTGATGGTTAGACTCCTGCTACTCTTCAGAACTCTTACAGCCTGCAGACGCAATAAAGACAAAACTTAACTGAGCAATAAAAACAAAACTTTCCAAAGCAAATTCATTATTTACCAAGCAAAACAGTTTTCTGGATGTATCAAACCTTTGTCTGCATTTCATGTGCCCTACCTCTTTGTGGTCCAGATTGGTGAATTCCACCCCGTTCACCTCCACGATCTGGTCACCAATCTACCAACACAAAACACAATACAATCCACAATTCTAACCATGTTAAAACACACACACATTTCAGTACTTTATTTGGTTCCACATTGGGACATTGTGGCATACTAGGACCCAAATACAGTGCCTTCATTCTTAGGGATAGCCTCCTTTTTTCAATTTTCGCCTAAAATGACATGCCCAAATCTAACTGCCTGTAGCTCAGGTCCTGAAGCGGGGATATGCATATTCTTGGTATAATTTGAAAGGAAACACTTTGCAGTTTGTGGAAATGTGCATTGAATGTAGGAGAATATAACACAATAGATCTGGTAGAAGAAAATACAAAGAAATAAACAACTTATTTTCTACCACCTTCTTTGAAATGCAACAGAAAGGTCCCAAATCTAGCCATCACTCTGGTTGTAATTCCGATGGTGTCCACAAGAGGCCAGCAGTGTATGTGCTGATAACTTGAAGTATGAGCAAGCTTCAGGATATTTAGTGTGAAGTCACCCAGGTACATTTGGGCAAATCGTGAAGGATACATTTACATATACATGCATTTACATTTACATTTAAAAAATTCTGCTAAAAATATCATCAAATCTGTAGACTTGGACTTTGATTTAGCTTTTCCAGTATTTGTGACCAAATTTGGTGTCTTATAAGATATACTACACTCCTAATGATATAGTGAAGTCTGGTTACATTCTAGGATCTCTGAGGAATACATTTGAATGTAATTTGACTGGTTGAAACAACATTTAGGGTTAGATTTTCACAGATTCCTTTCTTTGCTAATTGAACGAGTGGAAATACAAAATCGATCGTGCATGCTATATAGACATTTTTGGGATATGAAAAATGATTTTATCTAACAAAACGACACTTCATGTTATCTCTGGGACCCTTTGGATGATAAATCAAAACAAGATTTCATAATGTAAGTACACATTTCACCTTCAGAGGTGAATTTAACAAACCTACCGCGGTGAAAAAAAAGTGTTTTGCTGTTAGGAGCTCTCCTCAAACAATAGCATGGCATTTTTTCTCAGTAATAGCTACTGTAAATTGGACAGTCTGGTTATATTAACAATAATTTAAGCTTTCAACCGATATAAGACTCTTTTATGTACAGAAATTAGTTGTTTCTCTAAAATCTGCGATCGTGACACAGGGTGCTGCACGATTTACAACTGCCCCGTTGACGGCACATTTATCCCTAAAAAGTTCATTAAATACATGTTTTCTCACCCATCTACACACAATACCCCATAATGACAAAGTGAAAACATGTTTTTAGACATTTTTGCAAATTTATTGAAAACGAACTAAAGAAATATTTTTTTACAAATAAGTATTCACACCCCTTTGCTATGATACTCCAAATTGAGATAAGGTGCATCCAATTTCCATTGGAAATCCATTGGAAATCCTTTGGAAATCCTTTGGAAATCCATTGGAAATCCATTGGAAATCCTTTGGAAATCCATTGGAAATCCTTTGGAAATCCATTGGAAATCCATTGGAAATCCTTTGGAAATCCTTTGGAAATCCATTGGAAATCCATTGGAAATCCATTGGAAATCCTTTGGAAATCCATTGGAAATCCATTGGAAATCCTTTGGAAATCCTTTGGAAATCCATTGGAAATCCATTGGAAATCCTTTGGAAATCCATTGGAAATCCATTGGAAATCCTTTGGAAATCCATTGGAAATCCTTGAGATGTCACAACAACTTGATTGGAGTCCACCTGGGGCCAATTCAATTGTTTGGACATGATTTAGAACGAAACACGCCTGTGTATAGTATATAAAGTCCCACAGTTGACATGTGCATGTCAGAGCAGAAACTATACAATGAAGTCCAAGGAACTGTACGTAGATCTCTGAGATAGAACTGTGATGAGGCATATATGAGGCATATATCTGAGGCATATATCTGAGGAAGGCTATAAAACTATTTCTAGAGTGTTGAATGTTTCCAGGAACACAGTGGGAAATTGAAAAAAATATGGAACTACCCAGACTCTGCCTAGAGCTGGCCGTCCAACCAAACTGAGCAACTGGCCAAAAAGGGCCTTGGTCAAGGTAGTGACCAAGAACCCAATGACCACTCTGACAGAACTACACAGTTTCTTGGCTGAGATGGGAGAACCTGACAGAACTACAGCAGTCTCTACAGCACTTCACCAATCTGGGCTTTATGGGAGAGTGGTGAAACGGAAGCCACTCCTGAGAAAAAGGCACATGACAGCATGCCTGGAGTTTGCAAAAAGACTTTGAGAGCATATGGAAAACATTGTACTCTTTGGCCTGAATGCAAAGCATTATGCCTGGAGAAAACTAGGCACAGCTCATCACCAGTCTAACACCATCCCTACCATGAAGCATGGTGGTGGCAGCATCATACTATGGGGATGCTTTTCAGCAGCAGGGACTGGGAGGCTGGAAAGGATAAAAGGAACAATGATTTGAGCTAAAATACAGGCAGATCTTTGATGAGACTGGGGCGAAAGATTTATATTCCAACAAGACAATGACCCCAAGCATACAGCCGAAGCAATGCTGGAATGGCTTCAGAACAAGTATGTGAAAGTCCTTGAGTGGCCCAGCCAAAGCCCAGACTTGAATACCATTGAAAATCTGTGAAAAGACTTGAAGATTGTTGTTCACCGCCACTGCCCATCTAATTTAACAGTGCTTGAATCTACAAGGAAGAATGGACAAAAATCCCCAATTCCAGATGTGCAAAGCTGATACAGACATACCCAAGATGGCTCAAAGCTGTAATCGCCACCAAATGTGTTTCTACAAAGTATTGACTGAGGGGTGTGAATAATTATGTAAATGAGAGATTTCTGTATTTCATTTTCAATAAATTAGCAAAAATGTTAAAACATATTTTCACTTTAACATTATGGGGTACTGTGTGTAGATACCTCTGTAACCGTAAAAGCTTGGTTTTCATGCATGTTAACATCAGAAGCCTCCTCCGTAAGTTTGTTTTATTCACTGCTTTAGCACACTACACCAACCCTGATGTCTTAGCCTTGTCTGAATCCTGGCTTAGGAAGGCCACCAAAAATTCTGGAATCTCCATCCCCAACAACAACATTTCCTGTCAAGATAGTACTGCCAAAGGGGGTGGAGTTGCAATCTACTGCAGAGACAGCCTGCAGAGCTCTGTCGTACTATCCAGGTCTGTGCCCAAACAGTTCGAGCTTCTACTTTTAAAAATCCACCTTTCCAGAAATAAGTCTCTAAATGTTGCCACTTGTTGTAGAGCCCCCTCAGCCCCCAACTGTGCCCTGGACACCATATGTGAATTGATTATCCCCATCTATCTTCAGAGTTCGTACTGTTAGGTGACCTAAACTGAGATATGCTTAACACCTCGGCCATCCTACAATCTAAACTAGATGCCCTCAATCTCACACAAATTATCAAGGAACATACCAGGTACAACGCTAAATCCGTAAATATGGGAACCCTCATAGATATCATCCTAACCAACTTGCTCCACAAATACAGCTCTGCTGTCTTCAACCAGGATCTCAGCGATCACTGCCTCATTGCCTGCGTCCATAATGGGTCCGCAGTCAAACGACCACCCCTCATCACTGTCAAACGCTCCCTAAAATACCTTTATAATCGACCTGGCCCGGGTATCCTGGAAGGATATTAATCGAGAATTTCAATAAGCACTTTTCTATGGCCGGCCATGCTTTCCACCTGGCTACCCCTGCCCCGGCCAACAGCTCTGCACCCCCCGCAGCAATAGCCCACCCAACTACCTCATCCCAATACTGTTATTATTATTTTATTTTTTGCACCCCAGTATCTCTACTTGCACATCATCCTCTGCACATCTATCACTCCAGTGTTTAATTGCTAAATTGTAATTATTTCGCCACTATGGCCTATTTATTGCCTTAGATTTTTCTATTGTGTTATTGACTGTTTGTCTATCCCAGAGTTACACACTCTGTGTTTTTGTTTTTGTCGCACTGCTTTATCTTGGCCAGGTCGCAGTTGTAAATGAGAACTTGTTCTCAACTGGCTAACCTGGTTAAATAAAGGTTAAATAAATAATTGAATAAAATGGGTAAGAAATTCAATTCAATCTATTTTGAATTCAGGCTGTAACACAACAAAATGTGAAATAAGTCAAGGGGTATGAATACTTTCTGAAGGCTCTGTAGATGGAATCTTGACACAAACACTCACACAATATTGAGACATGGTTCAGAAAAAGGTTTCCAATCGAGTGAAGATTTCTCATTGATCTTGACAAAACACTATGGGTCCATACTTTTCAGTTGAAACTTGTTCTCTGTCTCAAAATGCGCATCGGCCAATGAAAATTGTTGATGTAGTTGCACATGGCACATTCTGTCAACCGTGGGAGCTTACATAGACAGATGCACTGAGTATAGGGTCTGAATACTTGTGTAAATAAGGTATTTATGTTTTTTATGTTTAATATATTTGCTTTTGAAAAATCTGTTTTTGATTTGTCATTATGGGTTATTGTGTGTAGATTGATGAGGAAAAACATTCATTTAATCCGTTTAAAAAAAGGTTTATGTTCGCAAGTATGGTCCCAACAAGTTGACTGGTTGTCATCGTGATACATTTCTACATGTTCATTACAAAGTGGTTTACGGTACGCTAGACAGGGCCAAACTCTTACCTGCAGTCCTACTTCAGCAGCGAGGGATCCAGATTTGACGTTACTGATGTAGATGCCAGGCTTCTGTGTGGGGCCACTGGAGATGCTGACGCCCATGCCCTTGGTGCCCACCAGGCTCAGGAACACCTTCTTCTCCTTGATCTCCTTCCCTCCCATGGATGCCAGGCCTGCCACACTGCTCTTCTTATCCTGAGAGAGAGAGAGAGAGAGAGAGAGAGAGAGAGAGAGAGAGAGAGAGAGAGAGAGAGAGAGAGAGAGAGAGAGTTTATTAAATTACTAAAATGAGAATGAAGAAGGGCCAAATGGTGCTACACTTCAAAGAATATGAGAGAATATTTCATCTCTAAGAAAAGTGTATCTCATTCTCACCCCAGAATCAGACACAAATTGGTCCACGAACTGCCACTTCAGAGGCTCCTCTGTGGTACTACAGAAGAACAGAAAGCGTGGGATAAATCCGATTCTATATTCATTCATGTATTTATTTCAGCTTTATTTGATCAGGAAGATCCCTTGAGTAAGATTTTGTGAGCAACACCTGGCACAGGAAATACATCAATCAATAATCTAGCTACCATCTCAGTGCTCACCGGATACCCCTTGCCCAGGACAGGATTTCTTGTTTTATTTTGATCACAGTCTTTTCTAAAGCAGAAAGGTGTCAAATACAATACCAACAAAGAGAGGAACAGCCCTACCTCTTCACTGGTATCATCCCAACCTCTGCACAAATAAAAGGATCAAAATTGAAGTAAGTTATGAATATTCACTTTTGTATTTGACATGAGGGTGAGTGCGTATATTGGTTGGGTGGATTTAGTTTAACTTACGCCGGACTTTGAGCGACACGATTTTCTTGGTCTTGATGAGGTTGATGACTTCCTCGTGGATACAGGAAGAGATGGCGTATCCATTGATGCGGACAATCTCATCCCCCATCTGGAGGTCACAAGGAGGTCAGACGTTACGACCCGCACTTTTTATGTAGTGTGACAGTGTGTGGCTACTTTTCTGAGTGTTATATTTCTCAGTGTATGTTTGCCTCTCTTTAGATATTTGACCACATCCCATCCACCCTCCATACTGGTACTACATGACATTGAAAATACGTATTTTGGGTTGAAAATAAGTCAACGTCTTGTGCTCACTGGGTAAGGATGAGTCTCAGAAGTGTTTTTTTTTCTCCTAGATGCGAAGACAGGATGGCTGTGTCACCTCGGCTGTAGCTGTGTGTCAATTTGTGTCACCGGTTATTGAGCTAATGGAAGTGTGTGACATCTTGTCACGCCGGTTGAGGGGAATAACTACAGCAGACTGATGGAAAAGTAGATCCAATCAGTCTGAGTCGTGACTCAGGAGCAAATTGCTTCAGGAAGAGATGAAGGACAGGAAGATACTTAAAAAGTTCCTGGGTGTTTTTACCAAAACGGTTTGTTCCTCGGGTTGACTTTATTCGATGCATGCACAAGTGCTGCACACACAAACACGCACGCAAACAAACACACACACCCACACACCTGCAGGCCACTGTTTCCAGCCTGTCCATCCTTGATGATCTGTGAGATGAAGAGTCCACAACCGAACTCCAGGCCCCCTCTCACGCTCAGCCCCAGACCCTCAGGATGAGTACGATCCAGACGCACCTCCTTCAGCTTACTGCACCACCCGGATGGAGAGAGGGGGGAGGAAAGGGAAGACAGGAGGGGAGAGGGAGAAGGGGTTAGATGGAGGATGACAGTAAAAGGTGGAGGAAGGGGTTATCAATTCTGTGTTATCAAATTGGTGTACATTCTCGTTGCCTATAAGTACTAAGAGAGTAACTACATGGTATAAGACAAGTGCATCTTATTGAAAGTCTATGGTCTCCAGCCTGGTGGGTGGCAGCGACCCCTCCACTCACCGTGACCTCTTGGGGGTGAGCAGGTCGTACTCCACCTGGTGTTTGAGGGGAATGAGGGGCCGGATGGCATCAAACAGCGGCAGGCGGCTGGGCTCGTTGATGACCAGCTTCAGGTCCCCCACCAACACAGGCAGCTCCATGGACCTGAGGGAGAGGGCCGAGGGTCAAAGGACAGCTTCAACGCGCGCGCACGCACGCACGCACGCACGCACACACTGCACAGACATTCAGGGGAGAGCGAGATGTTTTGAATGCCTTTCTTTATCATTCCTATCGTTGACATACGTGATTATGAGGACAAAGGGACTCAAAGCAGCGCACAGAATGACTAGTTCAGAACGGTATGATAAACGCCATGGCCTTATGGGCCATCCAGGATTCCAAGAATGTGCAATCAACCTACCAATTCCAATGGGAACGTATGACCTATGACTATGAATTATTAACGTTTGCCATTTCACTCCTTACTCGTGTATGAACGAGTAAAGGGCTTTAGTGAATAGCTGGCCAGGCTTGGCGGAGCACGGCGGAAAACTGATCATGGGTCTATCCAATGGGGTCTCAGGTCTCTGGCTCCATACAAAGAGCGCATGGAAACCAGCACCACTAATTCCCCTTCACCCCCATTCAGTCCACATTATCGTCATAGTCCTGAATGAAATCCTATCTCCCACCATACACCTGTATACGCACACACAAGCATGCACGCACGCGCACACGCACACGCACACACACACACACACACACACACACACACACACACACACGGGACTTAATCCTCCTATACGTAAATCTGCAATTGGAGAGAAATCAAGGCGTTTGCTTGACCATTTTCCATTTTTTTGTCGAAGTAGAAGTGACACACAAAAAAGGCCATCTTCATTTTGTTCAAGTACTGGCAGACCCACTAACAATCCACTTCCCCAAATAAAGGATCAGCAAATCAGTTGAGTGAGGTTAAATTGTCAGAAAATTGGTCATCCTGAAAAAAAAAGAATAGGTCAATAATTTATCACTAAACTGAAGTGAAAGTCAAACAGAGATGGTGGTACTCACCAGCGGTGGAAAAAGTACCCAATTGTCATACTTGAGTAAAAATAAAGATACCTTAATAGAAAATGACTCGAGTAAAAGTGAAAGTCAACCAGTGAAATACTACTTAAGTAAAAGTCTAAAAGTGTTTTGGTTTTAAAATATACATAAGTATCAAAAGTAAATAGAATTGCTCAAATATGCTTAAGTATCACAAGTAAAAGTATGAATCATTTCAAATGATTTTATATTAAGCAGACTGCACATTTTTTAAAGTTTTTTAAAAGTATGAATAGCCATGGGCACACTCCAACATCATTTACAAACTAAGCATTTGTTTTGAGTGGGTCTGCCAGATCAGAGGCATTAGGGATGACCATGGATGTTCTTTTGATAAGTGTGTGAATTGGACCATTTTCTATCCTGTTAAGCATTTAAAATGTAACGAGTACTTTTGGGTGACAGGGAAAATGTATGGAGTAAAAAGTACATCTTTTTTTTTAGGAATGTAGTGAAGTAAAAGTTGTGACAAATATAAATAGCAAAGCAAAGTACAGACACCCCAAAAAACTACTTAAGTAGTACTTTAAAGTATTTTTACTTAAGTAATTTACAGCACTGGTACTCACTGGTGATACATCCGCAGGACATCGTACAGGTAATCCTTTTCAGCCTCATTATCAATGAGCAGCTCCACCTAAACAGCAAAGGCATCTTTAGTCTCACTCTCATCTTCATCATCACAGACAAGATAGCAGCTGCCAGGGAAGGCTGCGGGCTCTACACTGACACATCCCTCTCTACTGTGGTCCTTTCAGCATAACAGGGGGCATTCCCTTTAGCCCTAGGTTTGTGTGTGTGTGTGTGTGTGTGCGTGTGTGCGCACAGCAGTGTGTGCATCTTACCTTGTAGCGACTGAACTGCTGCAGAAAAGTTTTGAGAAAGCGCTTAGGCCAGTCATTAATATACCCCATCTCCTTCATTAAGGAGGTTGTCGATCCGGCTGTTTGTGAGTGCCTCAGTGTGTGTGTGCGTGTGGGCACCAACCTGTGTATATGTTTGTCAGTGCTGCGTTTTGTGTGCCTGTGCCTGTAAAGCGTTAGCATCAATAGCATCTCTATTGTGTGTTGCTGAAGGTAGAAGGCCAGGTAGCTTTCCTGTTTTCTAGATCCCTTCCCCTTACTAGGACTGTGGGCTGGTACACACACTTATGCCACCGGACTAGGGAGGGGGAGTAAGGGAGCGATAAGGAGGGGTGGAGGTTGGAGGGCGGTTTGGAATAGTGAGGTGAGCAGTGTCACCTTACAGTACATCCCTGTGACAAGCAGTCCTCCACCATCATTTCTTACAATTAGGGGTGACTCAAGGAACCATTGCTGTCAATAGGTTCATATTTGCACCTTTGGTTAGTTGATGGGTTATGGGGGAACCTTTAATGTTTCCTGGAGGAACTCTCTCGCTAGAGTGTGCGGAGCACTCTGAATTTATTTTGATGTTGGATTTGTTGCGCTGCCAAACTCGGAAGAAGATGAAAATATGTGGTTTTTGGCAATGACTTTATGGGATGGCCAGCAACTGGTAAAACATTACCCATTCCTATATCAGTACTATTTTAATATCAATGTTGAATAATACAACATTGGCTGTCAAGCCCATTATATTATATGACTGTATTGAATTGAATTGAATGTATTTTGGGGTAAAAGACATAAACAACTAAATGTACAATGTGGACCCAGAGGATATCACTTAAAATGATTCATTAAAACCCTTGTTTTCAAAGTGGTCCTGTTTGTTTTAATAATAATGTTTATTTTTGATGGTAATGACATTTGTTTATGATGATAATTATTAAGTGTTGGCTTAGTTCGCTAGTTACCTACAGTATCTTCAACCTAGCCTACACTCTTAAAAATGCTTGGTTGTTTGGATGGCCCAACTGCTGGGTAGCAGGCATTGGGTCACTTAGTCAGGTGGTTTTCTTTAAAAAAATTTAAAAAACACGTTTGGTTGTTGATGCTGGGTTATCGATGCTGGGTTATTAAGAAATGACCCAGGTGGTCAGATAAGATGACCGGGGGCGTGGCTTAGTAGGGCCCTGGCTTGCAATATAGTTATTTTTGGCCCAGCGGGTCAGATAAGACGATTGGGGTTGTGTCTTTCAGATAGTTATTTCTGGCCCCCGTATTGTTAAGGTTGAAAACTGAGTTCCTCAAGAGCCTATGCAAATCCTAACGTTGGAAGAGCTACTACTTTCCTACTATGTCATCAGCAATGTTAATATTACAATATGTAATATGCATTTAAATATATATATATATTGTGTACAAACTTATGCACAGGAATGACATTTAACCCTCACAGCTGGCAATCTTTTTCACCCCAAAAGTTTATTTGAGGCTGCTTTTACTTCCAAGAGTGTACAAAGAAAAGGCTTAGAGATAACACACAACACGCACACGCAGACACCTAGGCACACATTACTACACACAAGCTCAACCATGCAGGTTCCTGGGTGTATGACAGTGTATTTATGGTTTGATAAAGCTCTCGGACTCAACATAAAGAGACAGGGTAAGCAACGGTGACTACGCGCAGACTTTAGCAGCCGGAACGGTTGAAGCTAATGTCATAAAGAGCCAGCCAGATACCTCAGCTTATGTTATACAGTATATGAAGACCTATTGTGTTCTCTAAACCCTTAAACTCCCTTATTCTCAAAACGTGCAACAAAGGCACCGAGGTGAATACAACACATACAACAAATAAACTGTAAGAGAAGTTAAGGGCCCACTTCAATCTAACAGTAGCCTATATTCACCTGTCAAAGACATATTTTCTCCACATATTCATTGTCACAAACATGACCAAAAACGCATGCTGTTCTGTTGTCAATCAATCAAATGTATTTATAAAGCCCTTTTTTAGAGCCTTATCTAAAAGTGTTGTTGTTGTTGCTCATGCGTTCCTGCCTGCCAGTCCCCTCTCTGTCTCTAATTGCTGCTGTAAATCGTCCCATCCTTTTCCGCTCGGATGGACATCCCTGACACGGCGGTCTAAATTAACTAATGGGGAGCGACCGAGTGAGAGCCTACAGCATAGAGGACAGATGGCTCTGGGTCCACATTACAGAGGACGGAAAAAACCCAAACGTATCACGTTGCCTTTACACAGCTTCTCTTTTTTTTTATTACATAATTATCCGAATACTGTCACCGTGAGTATCCGTGAACAATTGTATGGCTAAATACAAAATGCATCATCGGTATCTTTGTGTTGGGTCTAGAATGACCAACAGACGAAAATATGTTGGAAACACCAGGTGAACGTTTTGCAATACACACAGTTCACCTGACAAATGACCAGGATAACCAATCAGGAAAGCTGACACACAGGCCATAGGTACTCATGATAATAGCCTATTTTAACTGTACACACTCTCCCTATAATCGACATTGTTATTGTATAGACTATACACACATGTGGTATTAAAAAGGAATATATTAAATTAAATATCCTCACAAGAGGGGGCAACTTTTTAATCCTACACTACAGAGCATTCACTTGTTGTATAACAGTTGTATAACACAACCGTCTCATTTCACAATTGTGAAATAAAGGATGAAACAATTCAATTAAAATCCCAGCCAAAACATGTTAGTCCTACATGAACATTTTCTACAACTATGAAGACATTATAAACGCACCTGTGCAAAAGCATTACCCCAACAGGGTTCAGAGTACATCATAGGACTTTGATAACAGCCAAAACAAAATGAAACACAAATTAAGTTCTTACCTTGTGCCTAAATTCTCGAGCTACTTTTCGTTCCATTTTTGACAAAAGAATAACGCTGACACCGACCGACGTTCTATCTTCCTGTTAGCGGCAGTACCCTCTCAACAGTGGCGCTACCGACAGTGAACGCTGGGTGGTAGACATAAAGAATGATAGAGGCCTCTAGTGGCCCAAAGCCATTATAACATGGGCAGCGCCAATGAGTGCTTCGACCATTCTTCCGCCATTTCAAAGTAGTCAAAGTAGTCGACCGGGTGGGGATTCCTATAGAGTACCACAGTAAGAGTCATAATACCCTGGCATGACGTTTTGATAACCGTGTAAATCTCTCTAGGACAAGGTGACTTTTATCAATATATTTGTCTGTATCACCCCCCCCAAAATAAAAATAAATTAAATGCTAATTAGCTGCTAATATGGCAATCATAAAGATCTTGAAATGCCATGATGATTTGGATGAGACTGCCAAATCAAGGCAAAGGTAAGAATCTCTGGATTAACTATCTAATGTTAGTTAAAGAGTAAAGAGTAAATAAGTAAATAAGCTCAATTTCTTTAAAGTTCTGCATTGAGACAATACCTGTTAGCAAAGAGATTACATGCAGGAGCTTGCAGGGATTTGTAGTTTTGCATGATGTCTACGTTGATGCTGATTAGCATTTTTGTGACAGAGTAAATCGAGCCGAATATATTGTTAAGTCACCTTGTCCGAGAGAGATTTAAAAGGTTATTAAAATGTCAGGTCAGGGTAAGTCTACATGGAACACGGCCCTTATTTGAAGTGTTTCTAAAATCCCCTTTGGAAAAAAATGAATGGTGGAAAAAAAAAGATTGGAACCATTTCCCTGTTTGACCTCTAGATTTTATGGGTATTATGACACCCACACTGCAGGGCTCTATGGGTTGTAGCCTTACTGGCACTGCCCATGTTGTCACAAACACTATGTCATAGATGAGTCCTCTATCTATCTCTATGGTGGTAGATCCCAGCAGTGGCCCCATTCAGAGAATAGCTCCTGGTATTCAGTTGCTGAAGCACTGCTGGGCTGGGGAAAGGCGGATGTTTCCGGTTTTCAGGATACAGTATTTACAATTCAGGAAGCTTCATAATTTAGTTGGTGGGAAAACAACGGTGCAAAGCTAAATATACTGAGCAAAAATATCAACTCAAAATGCAACAATTTTAAAAAGTTTACTGATTTACAGTTCATATAAGGATGGGCATGGGCGCAACCATGGGTTGGTCTGAGAGGGCAGAGGCCCACCCACAGAGGAGCCAGGCCCAGCCATTCAGAATGAGTTTATCCCCCCAAAAGGGCTTTATTACAGACATAAATACTCAGATTTAACAGCTGCCCGGGTGGCAGGTCTCAGACGGTCCTGCATGTGAAGAAGCCGGATGTGGAGGTCCTGGGCTGGCATGGTTACACTTGGTCTGCGGTTGTGAGTCCGGATGGACGTACTGCCAAATTCTATAAAACGACATTGGAGTCGGCTTATGGTAGAGAAATTAATATTACATTTACTGGCAACAGCTGTGGTGGACATTCCTGCAGTCAGCATGCAAATTGCACTCTACCTCAAAACTTGAGACATCTGTGGCATTGTGTTGCGTGAAAAAAAAAAAAATTTTAGAGTGGCCTTTTATTGTTCCCAACACAAGGTGCACCTGTGTAATGATCATGCTGTTTAATCAGCTTCTTCATATGCAACACCTATCACGTGGATGGATTATCTTGGCAAAAGATAAATGCTCACGAACAGGGATGTAAACAAATGTGTGCACATTTAAGAGAAATACGTTTTTTGTGCTGATCATTTCTGGGATTTTTTATTTAAGCTTCAGGAATGTTTTATTTCAGTTCATGAAACATTGGACCAAGACTTCACATGTTTATATTTTTGTTCTGTGTAATTCCAGCCCTTTCACGCAGAGAAAAATAAATAAAAAACAGCTTTTTGTTTGCTTTGGGCTTTAATTCCCCTGTCTCTCCCTGCCCTCCAACAGAAGCTGCAGTGGGAAGTGGGGGTCTCTGAATTGCAGAAGGCTCTGAGAGAGAGGGAACAGGCACTGCGCCTGTACTCGGAGAACAACATACTCAAGATCAGGTGAGCTCTCATTTGATTCACAATTACACTGAACAATTGCAATTGACATTTCCAGCTTTACATTTGAGACTTTTTCAAAAAATAATGTTTTTCTATTGTCTTTGTTTGCAGAGAACGGGAGGACAGCAAGAGGATCCAGCACTTGTTAGCCCTGGTGGGGCCAGACATTGGGGGGATAACTTACTCCCACAGCGACCCTCCCTTCAAGGTGGGAGGTCAGTCTCCAGGATCTATTCTACCCCATTGTCTTATGTCACATTACATGACTTCGGACAGGGAGAGATATCTAGTTGGCCACTTTAAAGA
Source organism: Oncorhynchus keta (assembly GCF_023373465.1). Classification (NCBI taxonomy): domain Eukaryota; kingdom Metazoa; phylum Chordata; class Actinopteri; order Salmoniformes; family Salmonidae; genus Oncorhynchus; species Oncorhynchus keta. Next base: position 11,563,130 of record NC_068437.1, on the reverse strand, counting down.
CTGTTGTCTGTCTGCTGTAGGTTACCATAGCCCAGAAGAAACTAGAGCCCAGGATTCTAGATCATCGGAAGACCACAAAATCAAGAACTGGATGTGAAAAAGGTTGAAAATGTTGAAAATGTATCTCAAGTCACACATTTTTTATGTTATGCGGTTGTAGGTTTTTAGGTAAAAATCATTCTAGATGGCATTTGGTTAAAATGTTCTCAAACTACCTAGCTGAGTTACACGATTTTGCTTACTTAAGATAAACCGAAGCCCAAGGAGGGAAGCTACTAAAGTCTCATTAAGTAGGATTACAGTGGGCTCTTTGCACAAATCAGTTTACAGAAATGTGGAATAATCTGTGTTTGGAGTGCAATATTTCTGTGCCGACTTCTGTCTGTGAGCAGAGGGTAACCAGAAATCTAGATCAGAGGGAGTGGTGAATGGAGGAAGCTCAGAGCAGTACAGAAGTGCCAACCAGACCTTAGTATTACAGGTAGGCACACACACAAAACAACTCATTTAACTTTGAACACTTGCTGTAAATTGAATTGGTGTAATGTGCCTACCTGTGGAGGTGCTGCCGACTCAGATGGAGGAGCAGACAGGTCTGTCCAAAGAGAAGGCGGAGTCTCTGCTGGAGGACAGGAGGATCCACGTGGAGGAGGGACAGGTCCAGCACCAGAGAGACCAGGACCCCATCACTGACAAGTATGTATGCATGTTCACTATCTACTATACTCTACCACATGCCACTTTTGCCTCATATTCCTCATACTTTAACCCCACACACTGCTAAATGACAAGTGGTATTACATGCCACTAGGGCTTCAGAATTCTGTGAACTGTCAATAAATTCCATGGTTTTCCAGAAATAATTGTTGAATGATTCTGGATTTTCTCCTGATTCCGGGAATCAAATCCAATTTGATTTGTCACGTGCCAAATACAACAGGTAATAGATAGACCTTACAGTGAAATGCTTACAAGCCCTTGACCAACAATGCCGTTAAGAAAATAATACAAAAAAAGTACAAATAATTAAAAGAGCAGCAGTAAAATAATAATAGTGAGGCTATGTACAGGGGGTACCGGTACAGAGTCAACGTGCGGGGTCACCGGTTAGTTGGGGTAATTGAGATATGTACATGCGGGTAGGGTTAGTGACTCAGCATAGATGATAAGAGTAGCAGCAGTGAAAAAAGTGTGTGGGGGGGGGGGCAGCAATGAAAATAGTCTGGGTAGCAATTTGATTAGCTGTTCAGGAGTCTTATGGCTTGGGGGTAGAAGTTGTTAAGAAGCCTCTTGGACCTAGACTTGGTGTTCCAGTACTGCTTGCCGTGTGGTAGAAGAGAGAACAGTCTAACTAGGGTAGCTGGAATCTTTGACAATTTTTTTTTGGGGGGTTCTGGATGGCAGGAAGCTTGGCCCCAGTGATGTACTGGGCCGTAACGCACTAACCTCTGTAGTACCTTGTTGTTGGGGGCCGAGCAGTTGCCATGCCAGGCACTGATGCAACCAGATGCTCTCTGGTGCAGCTGTACAACCTTTTAAGGATCTGAGGACCCATGCCAAATCTTTTCAGTCTCCTGAGGGGAAATAGGTTTTGGCATGCCCTCTTCACAACTGTCTTGGTGTGCTTGGACCATGTTAGTCAGTTGGTGATGTGGACACAAAAGAACTTGAAGCGCTCAACCTGCTCCACTACAGCACTGTCGATGAGAATGGGGGGGTGCTCGGTCTTCCTTTACCTGTAGTCCACAATCATCTCCTTTTGTCTTGATCACGTTGAGGGAGAGGTTGTTGTCCTGGCACCACACGGACTGGTCTCTGACCTCTCTATAGGCAGTCTTGTCAGTGATCACTTGTCACCGGTAAACGTAATAATGGTGTTGTAGTCGTGCCTGGCCATGCAGTCTTGAGTGAACCCCTGAGGGGCCCCTATGTTTTGGCAGCTGTTACCAGCTGGGGGCGGCCCGTCAGGAAGTCCAGTTACAGAGGGAGGTGTTTAGTCCCAGGGTCCTTAGCTTAGTGATGAGCTTTTAAGGGCACTATGGTGTTAAATGCTGAGCTGTAGTCAATGAATAGCATTCTTGCATAGGTGTTCCTGTTGTCCATGTGTGAAAGGGCAGTGTGACGTGCAATCGAGATTACATGATCAGTTGGGGTGGTATGCAAATTGGAGTGGGTCCAGGGTTTCTGGAATAATGGTGTTGATGGCCATGACCAGCCTTTCAAAGCACTTCATGGCTAGAGATGTGAGTGCTACGGCTCGGTAGTCATTTAGGCAGGTTTCCTTAGTGTTCTTGGGCACAGGGACTATGGTGGTCTGCTTGAAACATGTTGGTATTACAGACTCGGTCAGGGAGAAGTTGAAAATGTCAGTGAAGACACTTGCCAGTTGGTCAGTACATGTTCGGAGTACACATCCTGGTAATCCGTCTGGCCCTGCGGCCTTATGAATGTTGACTTGTTTTAAAGGTCTTACTCACACAGGCTACTGAGAGCATGGTCATACAGTCGTCCGGAACAGCTGATGCGCTCATGCATGTTTCAGTGTTATTTGCCTCGACGCGAGCATCGAAGTAATTTAGCTTGTCTGGAAGGTTCGTGTTACTGGGCCGCTCTCGGCTGTGCTTCCCTTTGTAGTCTATAGTTCGCAAGCCCTGCCACCTCCGAGTGTCGGAGCCGGTGTAGTATGATTAGATCTTAGTCCTGTGACGCTTTGCCTGTTTGATAATTCATCGGCAGGCATAGCAGGATTTCTTATAAGCTTCTGGTTTGGAGTCCTGCTCCTTGAAAGCGGCAGCTCTACCTTTTACCTCCGTGCAGATGTTGCCTGTAATTCATGGCTTCTGGTTGAGATATGTACGTACGGTCACTGTGGGGAAGATGTCATCGATGCACTTATTGATGAAGCCAGTGACTGATGTGAGGCACTCCTCAATGCCATCGGAAGAATCCCGGAACATATTCCAGTCTGCTAGCAAAACAGTCCTGTAGCTTAGCTTCATCTGACCACTTTTTATTTTTTATTGACCAAGTCACTGGTGCTTTCTGCTTTAATTTGAGTTTATAAGCAGGAATCAGGAGAATACAATTAAGTCCATATTTGCCAAATGGAGGGAGTTTTGTACGCCCCCCAGTTGCACATGTAAGATTCTGGTAGGAATTAGGTAAAGCGGATCTAGGTTTCACTGCATTAAAGTCCCCAGCCTCTGTGTGCCTCAACCAGGATTTTTTGGGGAAAACGGGTAAGTTATTGAAAGTTCCAGGAATTTTGCAACCCTACATACTATCCAGCCTTTATCATTTTCTTACTCTGTCCCTTCTCCCTCAGGCTGGAGGGGACCCAGAACTTGACGGATGAGAGCTCCAGGGACTTCCTAAAGCTGAAGTTTGAGACGCAGGCCCGCGAGACGGTGAAGGACCGGCTGCTGCGGGAGCTGGATATGAACCAGGACCGACTGAGGGAGGCCAGAGACAGCCACGGGAGGGAGCAGCCAAGATCCAGAGGACCCAGCAGCGTGGCCCAGCCTGACACCCAGCATGTCCAAAGAGAAGAGCTCTGGGTGGGTAGTGGTGCACACGCTTCAGATCAGGTGTCTTACAACATCGGGATCATACCCATCAAATCAAAGTGTATTTGTCACGTGTGCTGAATACAACAGGTGTAACCTTACAGTTAAATGCTTAGTTACAGGCTCTAACCAATAGTGCAAAAAAGAGCACACAATGCAAATAGTCCGGGTAGCCATTTGATTACCTGTTCAGGAGTCTTATGACTTGGGGGTAAAAACTGTTGAGAATCACCATTAGCGGTGATTGGGGATCACCATTTGCCAAGGCAGCAGCTACTCCTCCTGGGGTCCAAACACATTACGGCACTTACATATAAGATAGGTGTGTTGTTATACCTTGTGTTTATGTTGTATTTGTGTGCAAGTTTACGCCACTGTGTTTTGCCTACTTTTGTTTGTAGGACCGGTCTGACAAGATGGCAAAGCGTCTTCAGATGATGACCCAGCGGCACGAGGCCCTGAAGAAGAGGGCGGCCATGGAGGTTGAGGGCTTCAAGAGCAACATCAAACATCTCAAACAGAAACTCAAAAGATGTGGAGAAACAGCTCTTCAAGGTGAGCATGGGACAAATGTTGTACGCCTGTGTTACCTGTTGTGTGTGTGTGTTGAAGGTGACCCTGAACGTGGGTCCTGACCATCCTACATGAGGTGCGTCAGACAAATGTTCGGACCAGGAAGGTCCAGGGGGAGCTGAAGGCCAAGATTTACGGGCTGGAGAAAGACCTCCACTACAGCTGAGATACAGCCCAAACTGGCCCACTGGAGACCTGAGTACCATTCAGTAGGTGCCAGACTTGGAAATATAAAAATGGATCATTGTTATTGGAATTGCAACCTTTTTTCTAACCTATTTAATGTCTACTGATTGCAACCCTGTATTCCCCTTTGACATACTCTGGTTGAATTTCTGACACCTGATATGACACTCATTCTACAATGTCTCACAAATCAGTTTGTCATGTTTTAGGCCAAGAAGACCTGGGTGTGTATGGTCATTGGCAGACAAGTTGTGTACGACGTTAATGTCATTTTACGTTGATAGTCTAATCAAATACAAACAGAACAACTTGAACATTGTGCATAGGTCATGCACATGCATCCTAGACGCACTTGTTTTCTACTACTGATTTGTCTATTGTGTGTTGCTGTGAAAAAACTAGTGGTTTTATTTTTATCAATAAAGATGTATCATTAATTGTCTTGTGTGTTGCTGTGAAAAAATGAGTTTCATTTTTTATCAATGGATGTATCATTAATTAACTGGTCGTTGTAATAACTAGATATAAAAATGCACAATTGCGTGGGCTAGTTGCATAAATGTTTGGGATCCATTTCTGTTCAGAGGAAACAATGAAAATCTCTGTAAATCTAAAATATTGTTTAGGAAAAAGAGCCCATTTACTCAAATCGACGTAGACATCATCCCGCCCATAAAGTAGGTATGCTGTCTTTTGTACTTCCTCCATAGAGCAGCTGGACCCCAGGAAGATGCCAGCGCGAGGAATCCGGCAAGTGTCTCGCACTCTTCCTCGCATTGAAGAATGTGTCTAAGGTCCCTGTCCACCCAGAGGGTCAACCTGGCTGGTCATCAAGCTTGAGAAACCGAAAAACCACCTCTGGAACGCAGTCTTCTTGAAGATGAACCAGAAAATCTTGATTGGTTGAATGCACACTGGCTGGCTGTGGACTGATAGCTTTGTGAAGTGTTGTATTGCTTAGGTTTTTGCTGTTGCAGCTGTTTTTATTAACCTTTATTTGAAGGGGTTAGTCAGTGACTTGATTTGAATATTACATGAACAGTACAAAAAATGTATGCACTCTTGTTAGTCGCTCTGGATAAGTGTCTGCTAAATGTCTGATGTAAATAAACATGTAAAATGCCTGCATTACTTTGTTTTCCTCTCTTTCTGTCAGGTAAAATTAATTGATTAGTCTAAAGTAAAACATGAAATAAAAATTGGCTTCATTTAAACACAAGCAAGAGTTTCCTTCCATATTTTTCTACCAGTCTAGGTGCTTATCCTTTACATCCAAGTGACATTAAGATTGAGTTATAATTCAAACCAAATCTATGTCCTGGCTATGGTGTTGAATAGAGTCCTCTAGTGGCCAAAATACTGTTAGCTTGGGTGAGACATTGTGCTGTGAAGTGTTGCTTTATTTTTATTTTTAAAATTTTTAAAGACCCTTGGTGGCATGTCTGGTGGAGTAAGTGTGTCAGTACTGTGCGTAAGTTGACTTTGCAAACAATTTGGAATTTCCAACACATGTTTCTTATTAAAAATAAGTGACGCAGTCAGCCTTTCAACGCTCAGCCAAGAGAGACTGGCATGTATACTATTAATATTAGCCCTCTGATTACAGTGACTAGCAAGACTCGCCACTCTGTTCTGGGCCAGCTGCAGCTTAACTAGGTCTTTCTTTGCAGCACATGACCATATGACGACAATAATCAAGATAAAATAAAACTAGAGCCGGCATGACTTGCTTTGTAGAGAGTGGTATCAAAAAAGCAGAGCATATCTTTAGCACGGACACTCACAATATTTACAACCATTGAATCTATATGTTTTCACCATGAGTTTACAATCTAAGGCAACACCAAGTAATTTAGTCTCAACTTGTTCAACAGCCACACCATTCATTACCAGATTCAGTTGAGGTCTAGAACTTAGGGAATGATTTGTACCAAGTACAATGCTCTTAGTTTAAGAGATCGTTCATTATTATACAGAAACAGAGATTTTATGTCTACCCAAGTCTATGGTCCTGGTCTATCACCTTATGTATTACTGCCCCCTAGTGGAAAGAAGTGACATCCCAAAATAAACTATAGGCCTACAACACATACAGTGCCTTCAGAAAGTATTGACACCCCTCGACTTTTTCCACATTTTGTTGTGTTACAGCCTGAATTTAAAATAGATTAAATTGAAATGTGTCACTGGCTTACACACAATAGCCCATAATGCCAAAATGGAATTGTTAATAGACATTTTTGCAAATGAATAAAAACATTCAAAGCTGAAATGTCTTGAGTCAATAAGTATTCAATGCCTTTGTTATGGCAAGCCTAAATAAGTTTCAGGAGTAGAAATCTGCTTAACAAGTCACATAATTCATTGCATGGACTCACTCTGTGTGCAATAATATTATTTAACATGATTTTTGAATGACTACCTCCACTCTGTACCCCGCACATACAGTAAAATCATCTGTAAAGTCCCTCAGTGGAGCAGTGAATTTCAAACACAGATTCAACCACAAAGACGAGGGAGGTTTTCCAATGCCTCGCAAATAAGGGACCTAGATGGGTAAACAAATAAAAAAGCACACATTGAATATCCCTTTGAGCATGGTGAAGTTATTTATTACACTTTGGATGATGTATCAATACACCCAGTCACTACAAAGATACAGGTGTCCTTTCTAACTCAGTTGCCGGAGAGGAAGGAAACCACTCTGGGATTTCACCATTAGGCCAATGGTGACTTTAAAACAGTTACAGAGTTCAATGCCTGTGATAGGGGAAAACTGAGGATGGATCAACAACATTGTAGTTACCTCACAATACTAATCTAAATGTCAGAGTGAAAACAGAGTGAAAAGAAAGAAGCCTGTACAGAATGCAAATATTCCAAAACATGCATCCTGTTTGCAACAAGACACTAAAGTAAAACTGCAAAAAATGTGGCAAAGAAACACATTTTATGTCCTGAATACAAAGTGTTATGTTTGGCGCAAACTCAACACATCACTGAGTTCCACTCTTCATGCATTGTTGGTGGCTGCATCATGTTGAGTAATGGTGACATGACGCTTGTCATCGGCAAGGAGTAGGGAGTTAAAAAAACAAACAAAAAAACAGAATAGAGCTAATCACAGGCAAAATCCTAGAGGAAAACCTGGTTCAGTCTGCTTTCCAACAGACAATGGGAGGCAAATTCACCTTTCAGCAGGACAATAACCTAAAAGACAAGGCCAAATTTACACTAGAGTTGCTTACCAAGAAGACATTTAATGTTCTTTAGTGGCCTAGTTACAGTTTTGACTTAAATTGGCTTCAAATCTATGGCAAGATTTGAAAATGCCTGTCTATGAATGATCAACAAACCACTTGACACAGCTGGAATATTTTTTTTAAAAGAATAATGTACAAATATTGTACAATCCAGGTGTGCAAAACTTAGAGATGTATCCAGAAAGAATCACAGATTTAATCGCTGCCAATGGGGATTCTAACATGTATTGACTCGGGTGTGAATACTTATGTAAATGAGATATTTCTGTATTTCATTTTCAATAAATTTGCTTTGTCATTGTGGGGTATTGTGTGTAGATGGGTGAGAAAAATAAATGTTTTTATCAAACTGAAAATAAATAAAACTAGAAAATCAAGCCTGAAAACTGAAACTAAACTCAACTGATTATTATTATTTAATATGTAAAAACAAACAGAAATAAAAACTCACATTCAATCACAAAACTATAATAACCTTGATGTCACCTTTACACTATCGTTACTTAGCCACAGTCCCTGCCAAGGCTGTGCACTAAAATGACCAATGCCCACTGGCTGAAACTTGAAAGAGCTGGGTGGGTGTAGTTTGATAATGATTGACAGGGACAGAACATAGAGCATGTAGTAGACACCACCATGATACTGTATGCACTGTGTGTACCTTGGCTTGGACAAGCCCCTCTACTCACACAGAATGGACTGTTTGAGTTGTGTGACTGGTCAGGTCATTATCAATGCAGACTAATTCCACCACCTACTGCACCTTAATGATGGAATCGACATTAGGGGAAACGGTGTTTGTTGTTTGAAGTATCTTCTTTGTTGTTGTGTTATCCCAAATGGACATGGCAGTTTCACCAGCTTTTAACGGCCTACCACAAAGAAAAGAAGGGTGGTCTGGCATGAAGGCCTACAGATATAAGGTCTACAGATATACATATTTTCTGAATGTTAAAACAACCCTTTTACACAAAAAATTAGTGGCATATTAGACAAATGCAATCTGTAACATGTTGCAATCTTGTTGCTAGCAAGTAGCAACTAACATCAGCTAGCTAGCTAGCAATGTTTAGCCCAAAGTCAGCCAGCTATAACTTTAGCTTGCTATCAACTTGAAATCAAATAGCTAATCAAATGTACAGTTGAAATCGGAAGTTTACATACACTTAAGTTGGAGTCATTAAATCTTGTTTTTCAACCACTCCACAAATGTCTTTGTGCATGACACAGGTAATTTTTCCAACAATTGTTTAAAGACAGATTATTTCATTTATAATTCAGTGTCACAATTCCAGTGGGTCAGAAGATTACATACTAAATTGACTGTGCCTTTAAACAGTTTGGAAAATTCCCCAAAATGATGTCATGGCTTTAGAAGCTTCTGATAGGCTAATTGACATCATTTGAGTCAATTGGAGGTGTACCTGTGGATGTATTTCAAGGCCTACCTTCAAACTCAGTACCTCTTTGCTTGACATCATGGGAAAATCAAAGGAAATCAGCCAAGACCTCAGAATAAAAATTGTAGACCTCCACAAGTCTGGTTCACCCTTGGGAGCAATTTCCAAATTCCTGAAGGTACCACGTTCATCTGTACAAACAATAGTACGCAAGTATATACACCATGGGACCACGCAGCCGTCATACCGCTCAGGAAGGAGACGCATTCTGTCTCTTAGAGATGAACGTACTTTGGTGCGAAAAGTGCAAATCAATCCCAGAACAACAACAAAGGACCTTGTGAAGATGCCGGAGGAAACAGGTACAAAAGTATCTATATCCACAGTAAAATGAGTCCTATAGCGACATAACCTGAAAGGCCACTCAGCAAGGAAGAAGCCACTGCTCCAAAACCGCCATAAAAAAAAGCCAGACTACGGTTTACAACTGCACATGGGGACAAAGATTGCACTTTTTGGAGAAATGTCCTCTGGTCTGATGAAACAAAAATAAAACTGTTTGTCCATGATGACAATTGTTATGTTTGGAGGTAAAAGGGGGAGGCTTGCAAGACAAGGAACACCATCTCAACCATGAAGCACGGGGGTTGCAGCATCATGTTGTGGGGGTGCTTTGCTGCAGGAGGAGCTGGTGCACTTCACAAAATGGTTGGCATCATGAGGGAGGAAAATTATGTGGATATATTGAAGCAACATCTCAAGACATCAGTCAGGAAGTTAAAGCTTTTATCGCAAATGGGTCTTCCAAATGAACAATGACCCCAGGCATACTTCCAAAGTTGTGGCAAAATGGCTTAAGGACAACAAAGTCAAGGTATTGGAGTGGCCATCACAATCCTCAATCCTATAGAACATTTGTGGGCAGAACTGAAAAGCTTGTGTGAGCAAGGAGGCCTACAAACCTGACTCAGTTACACCAGCTCTGTCAGGAGGAATGGGCCAAAAGTCAGCCAACTTATTGTGGAAAGCAAGTGGAAGGCTACCTGAAATGGTTGACCCAAGTTAAACAATTTAAAGGTAATGCTATCAAATACTAATTGAGTGTATGTAAAATTCTGACCCACTGGGAATGTGATGAAAGAAATAAAAGCTGGAATAAATCATTCTCTCTAATATTATTTTGACATTTCACATTCTTAAAATAAAGTGGTGACCCTAACTGACCTAAGACAGGGAATTTTCACTATGAATCAATGTCAGGAATTGTGAAAAACTGACTTTAAATGTATTTGGCTAAGGTGTATGTAAACTTCCGACTTCAACTGTATGTTTTAGTCATACCACAGAGTATATAAGCCCAGAGGCGCAACATCTTGAGAATTCCGGGAACGCTTGCGAAACAGATCAAGCAGATCAGGACGAGGTTTGGGGTTTGAGAAGTCAATTAGTAAAGTGAAAACTTCTTCCTTAGTTACTTATTTTCTCTAAACCTAAAGGAACAAACTACAATCGAGCCAATGTCTTAAGTTATTACTCCAACCTCGTGAAAACTGACAGGTTTTATTTATTATTATTTTTTACCCCCTTTATCTCCCCAATTTCGTGATTACGATCTTGTCTCATAGCTGCAACTCCCCAACGGGCTTGGGAGAGTCGAAGGTCATGCGTCCTCCAATACATGGCCCGAAGCCAGCTGCACCAATGTGTTGGAGGAAACACCATTCAACTGACGACCGAAGTCAGCCTGCAGTCGAAACTGAGACCTTTTCATTAGAGTTAATAACAACTTTATAGTGAAGAAGTGACTTTGATTTGAAGGCCTGCATATGCGCAGTTAGGCGCGTTTCCGCATGAGCTTAGCTAGCCAAAGTCACCCTGACATCGCCTACAAGTGTGATCGGGAATTTCTATTAGAGAAGCAGTTTCTGCCTATCTTCATACTGTACTGTCTCTGGTTATACATTTACTAGTTAGTTAGTTAGTTAGTTAGTTAATTACAGGCTGAACATTACCCCACTGAAGGTATTAATTTTCCTTCTTGGATTTTCCTTCTTGGATGTCCTCTGTTTACATAGAATACATGAGTGATTCACATTGTACCATCTACTACCTGCTGTAGCATGTTTCCTCCCTCCTCCCTCATTATGGCAATGCATGTAGTAACCTAAACATTAATAGATCACAGTCTGGCCCACAAAGATCAGACGACAGCAAGTATGACCAGCAAAACCTAAATAGATACGAATCATCTGACACTTAATGCAACATTTACTCAACATTTATTTATGTAAATATAAAGAAAACAGAGAGCATGTACAAAATTCACTTTATTTTAGAGGGTGATATAAGGCATGAAGCAAATGTGGAATGACTTTGTGAAATGTGAAGGTTTAGACCCGGTGAAGATGTAGAGTGAAGGTATCTTTTGAACCTCTCTGTACCCAGGTGCAGTGGAACAATTATCTTTCAGCCTCAGAGCAGCATGACTGGTTCTGATTCTGGATAGCTGTGTAACGTTCGTCGTAGGTGGAAGAAGAGGAGGACCAATGCGCACTCTGTGAGCTGGGAGTTTTTCCAACTTGAGACTGGGGCTGTCATGTAATTTTGTCATCCGGTGATTGTCAAGCAAATATCTGCTGGTCTCACGGTAATTGATTGTTAATTAACATAAAAATGTTTCGCCTCTCTTGGCTTCCACGCATAGCCTACAAGCCACTGATGCAGACCTTTGGAACGTCTGCATTTCAAAAATCCATTTAATATAAGCTACACCTTCACAAGAAATGTTTTGATTTTTAAAACATTCTAAGGCTGAATGATGCGACTAATTATGATTTGAAAAAAGTTGCATGAAAGTCATGAGCTCAGCTTTGTATCTTGCGCAGGATGCACACACTACATCAGTCTCTCATTCACAATTTGACAAGCACTTGATAATATTCTCACTAGGCCTCTAATGTCCCGGCAGCAATTTCCTTGTGTGGCCATAATGTCCCCTAAAAAATCCATGCCTTTTGTGGCCAAAGTGGCCATTGTGTCCTTGGGCTGAATATAATTAATATAATTCCCTTAACCAGGCTGCCAATCACCGTGCTCTGAAGCACCTCACACTCACATGGCTCTCAGATACCTAAATTATTTTTAGCCAATGCCCTTCATGTGATCGGGTCCTTCTCACAGGCATCTCAGCTCTGAAGTAGGCTAAGAGTGAAGACAGACACATCTGGGACGCAACTGTGTGTGTCCTTCTTGTCGAAGTCCGAGGTGCATATTGAAGATGTTAGAAGAACTGTCCACATTTACTTTTCATCAGCCAACAAGATGAGTAGTCTTGCTGAACAGTTCTATATCATTGTACATACCATTTGTAGGCCATGTGGACTTCATCCGCAATAACTCGGACGATTTTGGATCTGTAAAGGAATGAGGCCAAAACATCTTTCCTGGTTTTCTCCAACCAGCTCTCCGGACTTCCGAAGACAAGGTCGCATGCACCCTCCAATATAACGTTCTTGTCTTGCTTCACAACCACCGATCTGAGAGCCAGGGCTGTTGCCTCGTGGATTAGTCCGTCCACCACAGCCTTTAGCGTGGACACAACTGTCAGAATTGGAAGCTGTTTTCCTAGCTTCTTGAAGACTAGAACTCGCTAGCTGGTTAAATTAGGCTTTTCCCCAAATGCAATTGGCAAGACCATCAATATATCCTCCCCTCACACAAAGGCTTGAAATGCTTCAAGTTGCGCCTATCTTAATTCAGTCCCTAAATTGGCCGTTACTTTTCAGAATGTTTCACCCCTGAGTTTATCTCGCTAGTGGGGAATAGGAAATTGACGAGGAAATACTGTGCATATGAGAACCAATCAAAATGTTAGCTCAAATTGTGAGCAAATATTGAATTTTACACGGACTCTTGTCCAGACCAAGTGGGTCACAGCTCTTTGCTGTGTGGTCACGTGGGTCACGTCAGCCAGGCTATCACATTTTAACTCAAGCCCGCTTAAATCTCTTCCTTCCCTCCCGTCTCTCCATCACAGTGACAACCCTATAGCAGACATTTATGGTGCCAACCTCTACAACCACTACTTACAGGCCTGACGCCACTGCAGGGTTCAGATGCAGCTCAAGCGGATCGGTGGGAAGCCCCAGAGCCTGGAGGACAACCACAAAATGATCCGTGACAAAATGGAATGGGTGTCTGGGGTGTACTAGGGGCGAGGACAATACTGTCCTGTCAAGTCTATTCCTGGCCCATACACTGTTCACTGCCTAGTTAGTTAACAGCCCCTCATGGTCTGAGTCTCAGAGGCTGCCTTTACACAAGCAGCCTAATTCTGATCTTTTGCCCAATAATTGCTCTTTTGACCAGTCAGATCAGATGTTTTGCCAACAATTGGGTAAAAGATCAGAATTGTGCTGCCTGTGTAAATCTAGCCTAACAGCTACTCTTTGGTTAGGACAGAGCCTGAGAGTCCACATAGACCTCTCTGTCTAAAATACAAGTTAACATATGAAGGAGGCTTCCTCCTTAACCCCCTCACTCTTGTATTGTCTTATACAAGTCTAGAATGTCCGTGCACATTTATCATACGGTTCTGCCATTGAGATTTCCGTAACTTTTCCATTTCTGTTGCGTGTCCTGTTCTAAAGAATGTAATTATGTCTGTTATGGTAATCATGACTATGTTTTTGGCGACTAAGATGATTCTTAGTTTACTTGAAACAGCCTTAGGGGTGGGTTTGATAGGTCAGTGACTTCCAGGATTATTACAGTATCGGAGTAATTTCTTTATGCAAGTGACTAATTTAAGTCAAGGAATGTTCATTGATGGTCTCCACAACTGATGCAAGGCAAGTTGTTCAATTTACCGTTAACTAAACTGGTCCTACATATCCGCTTGTGTTCAATTAAGGGTTGGAGCATCTTAACAGAGCCAATAGTATGTGACGGGATGCTACTGGGGGATGTAATTAATTTATCATGTTTTCTGAATTATGATTATTCTTTTTATGGAATTTGTTATTGAATGTTTTATGCGGGAATGTCAGCATTTGTACAATTTGGCCAATTGTTTGAAGGGAAAGAAGTGTGAGACTGTGGAATTGTCAATGCAATTTGACAAACTGGAGGACATTTTTTTTTTTTTAAAGGTAAAAGATCAAACAATAGGAGTGTTCATTGAAACCAGTCATTCTGACACATACAATAGACCACAGGTGGCCAGAGGATACTTTTACCACGTTTGGTTATTAAATACTGGTTACGTTTTAGACAATAGTAGTAGGTTAAGTACGATAAGGACAGGTGCATGTGACGACTGGCAGCCAAGTTTAAAACTACAGTTAAAGACCCACTCCAGCCTCCCTAGAACTTAATTTATCACATGATTCACTTAACAAAATAGGTGGTCCATTGCTCTTCTATTGTTCCTGCAAGCAAAGGGAAAATCCGATGACATCAGAGTGCACCATCAGACCAACTACTTGTTTTGGCAAACTCTTGAATTTCGCAATTGTGTTTAAAAAAAAAAAGTAAACTATTTTGCTCAAAACATTTATTTATTTTTACCCCTAAATGTGTGTACTGTATTTATACTTGAAATATTGTTTTTCAAGGGGAAAGGAAAAAATACAGCTGGAGTGGGACTTTTCAGTGGCAGTGATAGTCTCAATCATCACTACAGTACTTGTATCTATTCCATCCCCACCAACGCACAATATAGTAGACACACACATCCCCAACCCCTAGCCTCTATCCCAACACGCTTCTTGACAGCACCTTTAAATGTGGCAGTCTAAAACTAGCAGGCTTTGTGGCAACGTTGATTCCAGACAATTATAGTTTATCTCTAGGTTAATTATACAGTTATCAGGACCATCAGCACAACAACCTCTTGTCCACCTTGTCCATCAATTCTCTCAACAACATGATTTCCTGTCCGTGGAATCGGAGCCATGGATAGGATGGGAGTTTGGGAAGTGTGGGGAGGCCTGTGAGTGTTCGTCTGTGATGGTCAGGCCGTTCCTAACCATCAGCTCCCGGGCCATTAGCACGAAGGCTGCCTCCACATTCTGGGCCTCCTTGGCTGAGGTTTCCAAGGCAGCCAGCGCACCCTTCCCTTCAGCCAGAGTACAGGCATCCTCAAACAGCACTTGTCTCTCCGACTGCAGATCCGACTTGTTCCCTAGGAGAAAAGTTGTTATTTTTATTTGAGATATAGATGAATGTTGATTGCTTGGAAGAATCTATTTATAAGCTCAAGGTAAGTGTCAGACAATTTTCTCTCACCCACCGGTGACGATGAGCACCACATCTGTTATGTCATTATTACAACTGCTCAGTAGGCTTTATAACAGAGTTTGACTAAAGCCACGTGTTGCCTGTGTCTCTCCCACCCACCAATGAGGATGAGAACAACGCTAGCAGCCCCGTACTGCTCCACTTCCTGGATCCAGTGTGTCACAGATTCAAAAGTTGGACGCCGTGTGATGTCATAGGCCACTATAGCGCCGTGGGCACTGCGGTAATAACTCTGGGTGATTGTGCGGAAACGCTCCTGTCCAGCCGTGTCCCACACCTGCAGCTGAGGAGACAAGAAACAACACCCACTTTAGCTGCAGAACACACACTACACCAATTTCTTATACACACACTCTCAGGCCAGGTTAAGGAACAAAGGGTCAGTTTGAACCCACCCATAGCCTTTTCCCCAACCCTCTGGTAGAACAAGATAGGTGTAAACATGGAGAGCGCTCCCCTAAGCACATTGAAAGATTAGCTGGAGACAGCACCACATGCTTACACCTATCCAGTCGCTTCGGCAAACACTAAAGGGCAAAGGACTGTGGGTTGGATGTCTATGCATCCCTGTGCAGGAGAGACCGGTACAGGGAGGTTTTAATTGATTTCATTTATGGATGAGACGTTTTTAAGGGTGGTCCAAAAACATCCGACCCATCCTCCAAATACACAGACAAACATGTACCTAGGAAAACACACTTATATTGTCCATACAATTATACAGTCACTTGATACACACCCAGAAAACACACACACACTCAGAGCCGGGCGATCCAAAGTTACAGTTTGACCTCTCCCGTTCCTTAAAACAAACAAAAAAGTGCTGAAGACTTCTTTGCTTTTGAGGACAGCAGAGGCAGAACCATTTACACTGTGTAAAGACACAATTAAGCTAGCTAGGCCTATTGACAATAACAAAATACCGGACGGAACAAAGACAACATGTCCTGTACTTAACATCGGAAAAATGTGATAAACAATCGTCCCAGAAATCGACACATATTTCCTTACCTTGACCTTCCTGCCATCAATGTCCATGGTGCGTACGGTGAAGTCCACCCCGATAGTGTTTTGCTGTTTCTCCACGAAGACACCAGACTTAAAGCTCTGGACCACGCAGGTCTTCCCCACGTCCGAGTCTCCCACCAGGATGATCTTAAAGAGGAAGTCGAAGGAGTCGTCCTGCTCCGGCCCAGAGGACTGCATGGTGAGGGGTCGACACAGGGAGAGTCTGAGAGACAAAACTAAAATAGGGCCAGGCCGAGATGCCCTGCAGCAGCGATAGAACTGGTTCTCTACTGTGTAAGTTGTTAGCTGCGTCAATAACAGTTGAAACTGTTGACAGAGATGGTCACATCCTAGTCAAAAACACGAAGAGAACCCTTCCTCAAGAGGAGCTAAAGAAGTACATGAACATTTCCTACGAAAACGGTGTCCCTTCTATGCAGATTGTCTTGGGAAAACTCAGGAACTATATTTTCTTTTAAACTGGCTGCTATACAGAAAACAAATTGTTGGCCAAAACAAGAATATCACGGCTTGTTAGTCCCCTGTTTATAACCATAGCCTGTTTCTTCTTCATTTTTTCTTGTCAGAAGTTGTATTGAAGATAAGGCTTCAATAGGCTATATCCTCTACTTCTACAGGTGTTCTCTACTCAGCCCCTCTTCGGGTATTTCCTCAGGTGTCCATCTCCCAAAGTGAGCTCATTCCACACACAAATAAAACGTCACATTCGAAACAATATCACAATTAAAGGTGTTCTGGAAGGCTTCCAAAAGGTCCACGTTTCAAGTCTTCGCCCCTTTTTCAAAGGTTGTGTACATCAAATCACTCCCATTCTTTGTGCTCAGACCTCCAACTGTTTCCCTGCACAGTTGGTGTTCTTATGCCCTTTATACCATATTTCTCTCTCTACTCTGTTGTTCTCCCCGCTCTCATTCGTTCACAGACAGCTACGGTACACCCCTTACCTTTCCTGGCAGGTGTGATTTCCAGTTGCCTGCCCACCTGCACCACTGCATCTTGGGAATTGTAGTTTTCCGGGTAAGGTCCAGGGTCTGTGAGGACAGGAAGGAGGGATCAGTCGCAGCGGTCACATTTAAGACTTGTCTCTAGGTTCTTGCAAGGCTCACTGGGTACACATCCTTAAGTCAATAGAGGGAGCCACTCCTGTAGTTAAGCTGCTCGTGGCGAAATGTAAACACAATCATTTTGTCTTGACAAGTGGCCTTTGGACCCCAGAGAGCTGCATACAAATACTCAGAAACACACAGACGGCTTCCCCTCTCTCACTATTCGCCACCTCCTGACTGCCGTCAACTAACACATTCCAGTGCATTCAACAGCTAAATATAGAGCAGGCAAGAACACAAGACAACGCTCAAGCGTTTCTCAGTAAACATCTTGTTAATGAGGGTTAATTGAATTTACTGTGTGATGAATCCATTTTACCTCAGGCACCATACATTGACCTCGCGAGGAGATAAAGTGAAGTGATGAAGAGTCTACTGTTCTGGAAGTCAGAGACCCCCTCTTTTTTTCCCATTTCTGTCTCCACCCACACACTGGTTTGTCGTCATCTCAGCCCACAGAGGCACAAGGCACAGCTGGACACAGAACAATGCGTGCGAGTGTGAGTGGCGCTGTGCACCAGGGCTGGCGTATCTCTGGCCCCAGCCACCATGTTCTTCCCCTGAGTGTGTGGTCACATGACGGTTCCACATTAAGCCCCGCAGCCTGAGGAATGTTTATCTTTCACCCACTGACACCATATCTCCTATTATTGCCTTATCTACAGCTGTCTACTGATCAACTCATGTTATGTTAGCATTGTTTTTTTTACTGTGTCTGATAAATAGTTCAAGCATAAGAAATAACACTTGTCAGTCTCCCTCTTTGTCTGCTATCCATTTAGGTTGATAAATCTAAAATGAATTAAAATATCCAGCCCATAGCCATAATATAAATAGCCACAACTAAACAGTACAATAAACCATTTTTATTGACATCCCGAACTATGCAAAAAAATGTACATGTCATTAGAAAATTGTTTGTCAGTGAAAGTAACAGAATTTGTAGAAATATTTAGCTTCACATGAATCGTAAAATATTATTTGAGAATTAAGAACCTATACAAATCTGGCATCAAAAAAAACATACACTACCACAACGTGTATTTTCAATAAGAAATACATGAAAACACAAGTCAATGGACTAGTGCAACAGTCTACACAGTGCAGTCAGAAAGTATTCAGACCTGGACTTTTCCCACATTTTGTTACGTTACAGCCTTATTTTAAACTGGACTAAATACCGTTTTTCTTCATCAATCTACACACAATACCACACAGTGACAAAGCGAAAACAGGTTTTTAGAATTTATTGCAAATGTATTAAAACTTTAAAAAAAATCAGAAATACCTATACCATGGTTCACCAACTAGCAGCCCACAGGTGATTTTTATTATTGTTGGACATAAGACTGAAAACATCAGCAAATCAGCTCCAAGTTATTAGAATTTTAGCAATCTGTTTCAAAAGATTCACATGCATAAAAGAGAGATATACTGTTTGTGATCTAATTCAAATGTAAGCAAGGTTCGAAATTATCCAATTTTTTGGGGTCAAATGTTATATCGGTTTGGGCTTCTTGCGGTCAATTTGTAGTCTACAAATGATTTGTAATTATATTCCGGCCACCTGATCATCCACTCAAAAAAGTTGATGATCCCTGGTATGTACATTAGCATGGTCACCTCCCCTGTGTCCTCTCACAGTACCATAAAGCGCCTAAACACTGATCTAAGGTCAGTTTTGTGGTTTCCCCGGAGGTTAGATCTGAGGATAGTACTCTAGATCTGTGTCCAAGGTGAACCTCTACTGGAGCTGTCATCTCCTCTGCAGGCGAGCTGCCGAGCTTACAGTGTCTCTGAGTCTGAATGGGATGCTGGGGCTGTTCTGGTACTTGGGCTGACTTGGCCGTTTCCTATGGGAAGTCTTCTTCACTGGTGTTTTCTCTGGTGGCGGGACGTGGATGGGCTTCCATGGGATTGGGTTGTAGAAGCTGGGAGATGGGTACGTTACATTGTCATAGCCACCTGGGAGAAGACACAAAATACACTTACTTTACAAAATCAAAACTTGCTTTAAAATATACATGCACGACTGTACAACTACATGTGTGTGGCAATAAAACATCTTATTGTTACATTTTTTAAATTGACATTTTCCAGAAGGTGAATATGAGATTGAACAACCCTAAACCGGGTGAAGACCGTTATGTTACCTCGCGGGCAGCCGGGTGCATTGGCACTGGGTCGGCTCTTGTCCTGGGCACGAAGCCATTCCTTAAAGTTTTCCTCTGCTCTCTGTCTGCGCTCCCTCTCCTGAGCCTCTCTGCTGGCTGCCTCCTCCTGTTACAACACAATTGTCCCAATCTCAGCAGCTGAGCACCTCACAAATTATTTCCAGGGAAACCAAAGCAGTTGTGGTCAGAAAGGTTGAAACGCATGTTGAAATGGACATATACAGGAATTTGCCACATGAACTTGCATTCAGAGTAACAAACTACTGTATAATGCAATTACATGGTTTAGTTCTGTGTTGCTGAAGATTAGTTAGCAACGACAGAAAAGAGAGCACAGGAATATTTAGCAAATGGCTAATATGTCGATCTCTTCCAACAACTGTACTCTATGATAAGAGCAAAGCAACAAAACATTTCAGAGATTTTAATTTGTTTACCGTCCTGAATACATCTCTGAATACTTCCACAAGGCTACTGTGAAAGAACCTACCTTCGCTCTCCTCTCGCTCTCCATTTTCTCCAGGTTCTTCCTCCGTAGCCACTCTCTGTACTTCTCCTCTGCTTTCTGTTCAATCTCCCTCTGCTTCTGCTGCTGCCTCTGCATCTCCTTCTGCTCTTTGCTCTCCTTCAGCAATTTCTCCTGCTTCTCCTGGGGATGACAAACAATCACAAAAACATGACTTACCCCTTTAGGTGCAGATATAACGTATGCATGAGAAAGCATACAACTGCATTGTTCCTCTCTGGAACTTCGTTAATAACCGAGTCAAAAGAGGGGGGTTCTTAACCTGTTCTTTCTTCATCTGCAGCCACTCCTGGATCTTCTCCTCCACCACCATCTTCTTCTTCTGCTGCTCTCTCTCCTGTTCCTCATTCCTTTCCCTCAGTAGGCGCTCCTAACAAATAACACTTGTCAGCCCCACAGTCATACTCAATTGTTTCCATGTATAGACATTTGCAACCCTAATTTACAGAAAGGAAAATATAAAATGTTAGAAAAACATAAATGATCACGTTCTGACTCCAATGCTAACAGGAGTTGCCAAACAGAAGAAGAAACTAAAAAGATACGACTGCGCACCTCTTCTGCTTTATTTTCTATTCTGAGTCTCTCCTCTTTGGCTTTGCAGACCAGCCACCTCTCCCAGGCAGAGAGACATGCCTCTGGATCCTCCGCCTCAGTTACTGCTCTCCTCTCTGGGGGCTTCTGTTGTGGAGCATCTCTGAAACACACATGCTCAACTCTGAGCATAACTTTGTGCACAAACCCTACAGTTAAGCCTACTAGAGCTAATTCTGTGTACCCTTCATTCATACATTTTATTTTGGTCTGTGGCACTTCCATTGAAACAGTCTCATCAAATTGTTTAGCGTCATCAACCCTTTATAATTGCTTGTTGATGAGGGGACCCTAACTAAAGAGCATGTGGCGCGAACAAAAATGTTGCTGACTGTCTGCTGAATCCAGTTGGGTAACACTGCTCGTGTACACCAACCATACCTGATGGGTGAGAGGGGTCTGGCGTCATCACTCTGTGTGGCTGAGGTGTCTATCTGATGTACGTGGTGAGCTGCAGCCAGGTCCTCATCACTCTCATAGCTGTCATGGTAGATGGGGGAGAGCAGAGAGTAGGTGGAGTCGCCTGTTGAGTCATAGTCCACACTCTTGGATCGTTGCAGTTCCCTGCCGCTGTCCTGGTAAGTCTTTAGAGGAGTCGAGCTAAAACTCTTGGAGGCGGAGGCAGGAAAGCTTGACATCTTTCCCCCTGTTAGCATACAAACATGTGAATTTTTATTTTTTATTTTTTTTAAACGAGCACAAACCATTTTTAAAATGTATTTTGTGGATACTCACTCTAATGTCACTCTAGCAGTCACAAATAAGGAATGCAGACAGAGTTCAACAGGAGCAGCTATGTAGCGAGCATTATGACGAACGATCATTGTGATGAACAAGCATTATAATAAACACGCATGGGTACTAAACAGAACCCAAATCGGCTGCGCACGTGCGCCGTCGTGCATAAATGTATTTTGTCCCCCTACACCAAACGCGATCACGACATGCAGGTTAAAATATCAAAACAAACTCTGAACCAATGACATTAATTTGGGGACAGGTCAAAAAGCATTAAACATGTATGGCAATTTAGCTAGTTAGCTTGCACTTGCTAGCTAATTTGTCCTATTTAGCAAGCTTGCTGTTGCTAGCTAATTTGTCCTGGGATATAAACTACGGCCAACCGAATCGTTTCTAGTCATCTCTCCTCCTTCCAGGCCTTTTCATCTTTGAATTTATATGGGGATCGCATCTAAACTTTCATAGTATTACCATGACAACCGGCAACAAAGTTCATCTTTCAATCACCCACATGGGTATAACCAATGAGGAGATGGCACGTGGGTACCTGCTTCTATAAACCAATGAGGAGATGGGAGAGGCAGGACTTTCAGCGCGATCTGCTTCAGAAATAGGAATGACTTCTATTTTACATGCTGAACAGCCTGGACACGTCGCGTGCACGAGCGGAGCAAAATAAATGTGGAAATCCATGTTAGTCAATTATTGCACCCACACTGCTCGCGAGCGCCAAGGGCTAAAATAGAAGTCGTTCCTATTTCTGACACAGATCGCGCTGAAAGTCCTGCCTCTCCCATCTCCTCATTGGTTTATAGAAGCAGGTGATTGAAAGACAATTTTGTTGCCGGTTGTCGTGGTAATAGAATGATAGTTTAGTTGCGTTCACCATATAAGTTCAATGATGAAAAAGCCTGGAAAGAGGAGAGATGACTAGAAACGATTCGGTTTACCGTTTTATGTGTGGATTAATTTGTCGGAGTAGAGAACCTTGTGCAGTTCAGGTAAAATAACTCAATGTGTATATCCCAGGACTAATTAGCTAGCAACAGCAAGCTATCTAAATAGGACAAATTAGCTAGCAAGTGCAAGCTAACTAGCTAAATTGCCATACATGTTTAATGCTTTTCGACCTGTCCCCAAATTAATGTCATTGGTTCAGAGTTTGTTTTGATATTTTAACCTGCATGTCGTGATCGAGTTTGGTGTGGGGGGACAAAATACATTTATGCACGATAGCGCACGAGCGCAGCTGGTTTGGGTTCCGTGTTAGCCCTTGGCATCGCAGACGCTCGTTGGCGCGCGCGAGCAGTGTGGGTGCAATAATTTAATAACATGGATTTCTAATTTCTAAATTTATTTTGCGACGCTCTCGCACCTGACGTATCCGTTCTGGTCAGCATATAACGCCCATGAAGCTCCGATTCGAACCCCCATTCACCAGTTCTGCCAGCGTTATAACGTAAACATATGTTCGCTGATCACCATATATGGAGTTCCGCTAAGCAACTATCTTCATTTACTATCGTAGCGCCCAGTACGTACTTCCAAGAAAGGTCTAAATAAAATGTACAAGTAACCGGAAAATTCCTCTTCAGCACCTCCAATGTACTGTGTTGAGCTGTTGTAGACTTCTGACCTGTGCGTGGCAGTAATTATTGATTTCCATTGTCATTGTTGGAGGTGCGGAATAAAACATTGTTCAATTGCTTGTAAATGTTGTATTTAGACCTTTTTGGGAAGTACATACCAGCCGTAACGGGACTAAATTACGATAGTTGCTAAGCGAAACTCGATATTTCGTGATAAACGAACGTATTTTGACATTATAACGCTTGCAGAGTTGGTGAATGGGAGTTTGAACGGAGCGATCTGGGCGTTAGATACTGGTTCAAAGTAATCGTAGCTATTTGCAGGGCCCGAGCAGCCCTAGCAGACTGTTATTGCAGCTCAGATCAATTATGTTAAAAGGCCCAGACAGCTAGTTAATCCTCTGGCAATAACCTCCCTTGGCATTTGCCAGTTAACGCGATACGTAGCACTGTATGAAGTAGCTACTTACCTACAGACAGTTAGCAAATTAGCTAGTGACTAGCTTGTTTTCCAGCTAGCTAACGTTAGATTCTCATACAATTATGCTTGTCATTAGCAATGCAATAGCATCTAGCTCGACTATCCAATAAATATTTGGCTTATATTAATCTTTTTACCTAGGTCTTCACGCACCTCTTCCCTTCTGTTTACTTGGTTGTGATTGCAAACAACTTTATTTTCCCATGATACACCTCACAATCTCTCACCAATCACCAACGCGGAACGCGACGCTCCTTGTAGACGCTGAGCGGTATCCATGGTGACAACATGGAGAAGAGGGTCGTCACCGTCATGAAAGTCAGATTTGACTTGTAGTAGGTTAGAACTTCCGCAGCAAGCTAGGATAATTAAGTTAAGGGTTAGGTCTATCTAAAATGCAAAAAAAATATCTAATTTTAATTTGAAAAAAGCCGGATCACTTCTTGCCATGACTGTCATAACTATATAGTTAAATTCAAAGGGGCTTAATTGGTATGGGCAACATTGTTTACATTGCCAAAGCAAGTGAAATAAACAACAAAAAACAACAAAATAACAATTATAAATTTACAGTAAACATTGCACTCAAAAAGGTTTAAAGTAAAGACATTTCAAGTGTTATATTATCAGCAAGTGTTTTTAACAATGTGCAAATAGTTGTAGTACGAATAGTAGGAGAAGACAAGTAAACAGATTAATATTGGTTGTATTTACAATGTTTGTGCTCCACTGGTTGCCCTGTTTTCATGGCAACGGGTAAGTTACTTTCTAATGTAATCCATTAGTTACTAGTTACCTGTCCAAAATTGTAATCAGTAACATAACTTTTGAATTACCCAAACCCAGTAACGTAATCTTTCCCCTTAAGAGGCATTAGAAGAGAAACATGTAGGTTACCAATTGAACAACATCTATTGCAGGATAAATCAATGTTAAAGTTTACACAGCTGGCCAGATGCTAAATTACTTAATTAATTTACTTTATGGGTTGGTTATGTATAATATATAATATGATATATAATATGATGATGATGATATATAATATGATATATATATATATATATATATATAATATGATTAAATTCTATCTTTACATTAAAAACCAAAGTCTATCAGAATTCCAGTCATTCCAATAAATTCTTGGTCTTCAAGAATAGGACTTGGAAAAATGGAAGTATAGATTCGGCAAATTGTTTTACCTGAGCATGACCTCAAAACTAAGGACTTATTAGCCAGCCCTACTCTGTTGTTCATGGAGGACTGATTGGGCTCATTGATTTGAGTTGAAAATTAAATGCTGCGCTCATGGAATGGCATGCTTTGATCACTACTGAAGTGCTATTTACATGTGAAAAATTAACGCCATTTGCTGCATTTGCTATAAGCCTATTGTTGACCTTTAGTTGGTGACACTTTGACATGTTGATAATATGCAGCTGTTTAAAGGGCAGATCCAGACTAAACAATAATGAAACGGTCACCCCGTCTCTGTTTTGGTAAAAAAAACTGAGGGATGGGCCTGGAGAAATGTAACCACTCTCAGATTAATAGACAGAGCTATGGACTGACCATCCATGATATCAAAATGGTTGTTTTAACCATGTTATGAAGCTATACAGTGTTTGTTTACTTTTACAATGTTTAAAAACATTGGGGGAAAACACTGTCATATATTGGGTTCTCCCGGAGTGTGACAGTTGAAATAAGCTCATGAGGCATTTATAAGTTGTTTTAGAACACCTACTAATTCAAGGGTTTTTCTTTATTTTTACTATTTTCTACATTGTAGAATAATAGTGAAGACATCAAAACTATGAAATAACACATATGGAATCATGTAGTAATCAAAAAAGTGTTAAACAATTCAGAATATGTTTTGTATTTGAGAGTCTTCAAAGTAGCCACCCTTTGCCTTGATGACAGCTTTGCAGTCTTGCACCCTCTCCCCTGAGAACACCCTCAATTCGTCGGGGCATGGACTCTACAAGGTGACAAGTGTTCCACAGGGATGCTGGCCCATGTTGACACCAATGCTTCCCAAAGTTCTGTCAAGTTGACAGTATGTTCCTTGGGTGGTGGACCATTCTTGAAACACACAGGAAACTGTTGAGCGTGAAAAACCCAGCAGTGTTGTAGTTCCTTACACAAACTAGTGCATCTGGCACCTACTACCCCGTTCAAAGGCTGACTTCAAATTGCACTGTTCTATTTTTCTTCGTAGCCCCACACCTTTTCAATACTTAAATGCTGGACAGAGAGAGGGTTGCACATGCTGTGTTGGGATCCACATCCATGCTAGGACTGCAGGAGTCTGTGAAAGAGGTCATAGAAGATACTGGGCCAGTGCAGCGTGTGTGTGTGTGAGAGAAAGATGGGATGAGGGAAAGAGAGCAAGAGAGAGAAGAGAGAGAAGAGAGAGAGGGAGAAAGGGGAAGGTTGAGAGAGACCGAGGGAAGGAGATAGATAAAGAGGGACGGGGAAAGTCCTTGTAAAATACAAAGAGAGAGATAAATGCACACCTGTCGTAGAAGATGGATCAGATAATCAACAAAAAAATGATATGTATTTTTTAAAACTTTACTCAAAGTTTGAAGATGTATTGGTCCTAAAGGTGGAGGAAGGAGACAAGCATTCAAAGACAGGATGAGATGGGATGAATGAGTACTCACCCTGGTCAGTGAGCAGAGGCAGCAGGTCAGCTGAACTCACAGGCTGCAGGGTCATGGAGAGGTCCTGGACAAATGTGTCCATACTGACATCATCCTGCATTTGGACAATCTGCATAGAGAGAGGAAGGGAAGGAGGGAGAAATAGTCAGGGACAAAATGGAGAAGGGGAGAGCTCAGATCAATTGGAAAATATGATTATGAACAATAAGAAATGTTTTATACCAGACTGTGAGAAGAAATTAACTGTGTACTTATTTTGCAGCCTGGAGGTAATAGCCAATTTCACTGGGTAATGGTCCTGGGTCATCATGGCAATGCGGGTAAGCACCTCCCTATCTAGCTGTAAGTCGTCCATCCATCTACTTTGTGGATAGATTACTCAGTTCAGTCTCTCACACTCATGAGCTGAAAGGTGAAAACAACTTCAGAAAATTAAAAAAGAGCTTGATCCCCAGCCTTCTAGTACCTTTGAAGTAGAAAACACACAGAGAAACCAAGCCAGCACTTCTACCCAAGGGCTTTGTCAGGATGCGATCCAGCTCGCTGCCAGTTCGGTTGATTGCGTCAATGGTTGTGCCTGTTTTCAATCTTTCCGCAAGGTGGCTCAAACTCTCCGTGTTTGGTAAATGCTCAGTACAATGATCATGTGCTATCAAATTGGTCCTGATATTATTCCAGAAATTAACATCACTGCTCAAATGAGAGTATCTTTTTCCAAAAATGCGACAACAAAAACAAAAAAGCGCCATCAGCTCTACTTGAATACACAAGCCATGTCCGTGTAAGATGGTGCCGACAGATATGCTGAAAATGTGCAGTTATTTCTTTTTTTGTGTGTTTTTTTCTTACACTATTAACCTCCTGAAGAAGTTGTGTTATTACATACAACCGTAAATAACTATTGGTATTCAGAGCGGCGGTGACTCAACAGCATTACATCCAGGAATATAACTTTCCCGAGTTGGATCCTTTGTTCGTACCACTCAGAGCAATTTAACTTATTCCAGAGGCTGCTCCAAAACACTGCTGGCGGAGAAGAGGTATTTGGAGTGGACTCCTAGTCCTACTCAGGAGGCGTGCACACCATCCACCACTTCTGAGTATATTACTCGCTAATGTTCAGTCTCTGGATAATAAAGTAGACAAGCTCTGGGCGAGGATCTCCTTCCAGAGAGACATCGGGGATCGAAACATACTCTGTTTCCCGGAAACATGGCTCTCTCGGGATATACTGTCCCCGTCCATACAGACATCTGGGTTCTCAGTACATCGCACAGAAAGGAATAAATAACTCTCAGGGAAGAAGAAAGCCAGGGGTGTATGTTTCATGATTAACTACTCATGGTGTGATTGTGATAACATACAGAAACTCAAGTCATTTTCTTCACCGACCGAGAATACCTCAAACAAATGCCGACCGTACTATCTCCCAAGAGAATTCTCTTCGGTTATAGTCACAGCCCTGTATTTTCCCCCTCAAGCCGATAACACGACGGCCCTCAAATAACTACACTGGCCTTTATGCAAACTGGTAACCACATATCCTGAGGCTGCATTTATTGTAGCTGGGGATTGAAACAAAGTAAATTTGAGGAAAATACTACCGAAGTTCTACCAACACATTGACTGTAGTACTCGCCCTGGTAAAACATTGGACAACTGCTACTCAACTTTTCTAAATGCATAGGCCCTCCCTTTGGCAAATCTGATCAAGACTCCATTTTATTCCTCCCTTCCTATAGGCAGAAACTCAAACAGGAAGTACCCATGCTAAGGTATATTCAATGCTGGTCTGACCAATCGGAATCCATACTTCAATATTGTTTTGATCACACGGACTGGGATATTTTCCAGGTAGCCTCTGAAAATAACATTGATGAATACACAGATACAGTGACTGAGTTCATCAGGAAGTGTATAGGAGATGTTGTACCCACTGTGACTATTAAAACCTACCCAAACCAGAAACCATGGATAGATGGCAGCATTCGTGCAAAACTGAAAGTGCGAACCACCGCATTTAACCATGGCAAGGTGACTGGGAATATGGCCGAACACAAACAGTGTAGTTATTCCCTCCGTAAGGCAATCACAGGCAAAACATCAGTACAGAGACAAAGTGAAGTCGCAATTCAATGGTTCAGACACAAGACGTATGCGGCAGGATCTACAGACAATCACAGACTACAAAGGGAAAACCACAGAAATCTAACTTCCAAACAAGCTAAACACCTTCTTCGCCCGCTTTGAGGATAACACAGTGCCACCGACGCAGCCCGCTATCAAGGACTGTGGGCTCTCCTTCTCCGTGGCCGATGTGAGTAAGACATTTAAACGTGTTAACCCTCGCAAGGCTGTTGGCACAGACGGCATCCAAAGTCGCATCCTCAGAGAATGCGCACTCCAGCTGGCTGTAGTGTTTACGGACATATTACATCTCTCCCTGTCACAGGGTCTGTGGTTTTTGACTATTGTTTCTTCAGGTTTCTATTGGAGGGCACCATTACCCTGTCTTCTAGTTTCCAGGTTACCCTGATTAATGGTTATTGAATTCACCTGGTTGCCTTGTATTTAGGTTCCTCTGTTGGCCTGGATCCTTGCTTAGGTCTCGTGTTTTTCTTAGTGTGCCCTTGTGCGGTTGCTTTGTTATGACTAAGTAAAGTTATGGATTTACCCTTACCTCTGCCTGCTGTGTTTCTCTGCGCCTGGGTTCGAGTTGGTACTAGCATTATTGTCACACTCCCTATCCCAGTCTGCTGTCCGCACTTGCTTCAAGATGTCCACCATTGTTCCTGGACCCAAAAAAGCAAAGGTAATTGAATTAAATGACTATCGCCCCATAGCACTCACTTCTGTCATTATGAAGTGCTTTGAGAGGCAAGTTAAGGATCATATCACCTCTACCTTACCTGACAACCTAAACCAGGGGTGGACAACTCCAGTCCTCGAGGGCCTGATTGGTGTCACACTTTTATTCCATCCCGAGCAAACACAGCTGATTCATCAAATTGCATTCTAAACTGAAGATCATGATTAGGTGATTATTGGAGTCAGGTGTGTTAGCTGGGGAAAAACTGTAAGACCAATCAGGCCCTCGAGGACTGTAATTGCCCAACCCTGCCCTAGACCCTCTTCAATTTGCTTACCGCCCCAATAGATCCACAGATGATGCAATCTCCATCACACTGCACACTGCCCTATCCCATCTGGACAAGAGGAATACCTATGTAAGAATGCTGCCCTGTGCAACTGGGTCCTGGACTTTCTGACGGGCCGCCCAGAGGTGGTGAAGGAAGGAAACAACACTTCCACTTTGCTGATCCTCAACATAGGGGCCCCACAAGAGTGCGTGCTCAGCCCCCTCCTGTACTCCGTGTTCACCCATGACTGTGTGGCCACGCACGACTCCAACTCAATCATCAAGTTTGCAGATGACACAACAGTAGTAGGCCTGATTTCCAACAATGTCAGAGAGTTACACGGTTATCAAAAGCTCACGCCAGGGTTAAGCCTACACCAAACACAGCCCTTATTTTAAGTGTTTCTAAAATCCCCTCTGGGAAAAATTAATGGTGGAAAAATTATTGGAACCATTTCCCTATTATACCGCTAGGTTTTATGGATATTATGACTAATACCGTGATACAGGGAAACAGGGAAACACAAGTACTTCTTACCTCTTCACTATTCATGTTAATAAATTAGTCTGCCAATTTAAACTAAGCAAACTGCTAAATCGTTCAGTTTACATCTTGCCTAGGCTACTGTAGGCTATCTGAAATTAGATGTAGGCCTATCAGGGGCTATAGGCTACCTGTATCTAGCTAAGATTCTAATTAAGCAAAGTTTAATCAGTTATCATAAACCAAGATTTTAGTCTATAGCCTATGTAAATTTGTCCTTGTGTAATTGTGAATTTGTCTCCCAGTGTCTGTTGGAAAGCCGACTGAACCATGTTTTCCTCTAGGATTCTGCATGTGCTTTACTCTATTCTACTTATTTTTATCCTAAAAAAAACTTCCTAGTCCTTACTGATGATTAGCATATCCATAACATGATGTAGCCACCAACATGCTTGAAAATATGAAGAATGGTACTCAGTTTTTGATTTGCCACAAACATTAGGATACCTTGTCAGTTGCACAACTGAATGCATTCAACCGAAATGTGTCTTCTGCATTTAAACCAACCCCTCTAAATCAGAGAGGTGCAGGGGCTGCCTTAATCAACATCCGTGGCGCCCAAGGAGTAGTTGTTGCTGGGGGTTGACTACCTTGCTTATGGGCAAAATGGGAGTTTTTGTCACCTTGCCGGCTTGGTAATTAGATTCAGCGACCTTTCAGTTACTGGCCCAATGCTATAAACCACTAGGCTACCTGCCACCCATACACTTTGTATTCAGGATAAAAAGTGATTTTCTTTGACACATTTTTTGCAGTATTACTTTAGTGCCGTATTGCAAACATGATGCACGTTTTGGAATATTTTTATTATGTACAGGCTTCCTTCTTTTCACTCTTGTCATTGATGCTAGTATTGTGGAGTAATGTTGATTAATTTCTTCAAAAGACAATCAGGTCTATACAATTATCAAACGTATATATTGGTAATAGAAAGGAAACACAGACTCCTTTTTTAACTATTAGGATTCTCCTTTAGTAGTACAATTGTATGGCAGAAGTTGGTAGAGTACGGTATATGATAGCTCTCCCCAGGTTCTGCGAGGCATCTAAGACCTCCTGCAACTTATATAGTTATAGGTTCATAACAAGGTGACATTTCACAACAGAGAAGTCTAAGCATCTTCTGCCAAGTGGCGGTTTCCATCAGACCTGTGGTGGCCTCGGTGGCCTTGTGTTCTCAGAAAACCAGTCGGATTCTCAGAACGTCAGACAGTCACGGTGGGACCCAGACAGGAGGAGTATGAGCTTAGGCGGTTTCCGCCATCTGATAGTGTCTGCAGGGCATATCACTCAAGTCAGGTTTTAACACACACAGAGGTCTTCTGAGAGGAGACCTTACAGTTCATCATAACACAATTTATTAACCCTTTAAAAGATATGAGGCCTTGGTTTAACCCCTTCAGTAACTACAATATTTTTGATCCATCCTCAATTATCTCCTGTCACAGCCATTAAACTGGTGAAATTCCTGAGCGGTTTCCTTCTTCTCCGGCAACTGAGTTAGGATGGACACCTGTATATCTTTGTAGTGACTGTGTGTAATCCAAAGTGTAGTTAATAATGCTCAAATAATGCTTCACCATGCTCAAAGGGTTATTAATTCAAATTTTAAAAAATTAATTCTTTGCGAACCATTGGAAAACCTCCCTGGTCTTTGTGGTTGAATCTGTGCTTGAAATTCACTGCTTGACTGAGGGATAATTGTATGTGTGGGGTAGATTGGGCAGTTAAACATTATTATTTCATACAGAATAAGCCCATGCAACATATGTGACTTGTTATGCACATTTATATTCCTGAACTTATTTAGACTTGCCATAACAAAAGTGTTGAATACTCATTGACTCAAGGATATTCTTTTTTTTCTCTTTCTACATTTTTTCAAACATAATTCCACACATTATGGGGAATTGTGTGTAGATCAGTGACACAAAATATAAATGTAATCATTTTTAAATTGAGTCTGTTACACAACAAACTGTGGAAAAAGTCGAGGCGTGTGAATACATTCTGAAGACATTGTATATTTATCATTTGTGAGTGTGTGATATGGGGGTTGACCGTCTATACTCGGTTGCCTTTGCATTACCACTCAAATTAACCCATGGTGAAAGTTGATGGGAGATTGTGGGGGGTACCTGAAAAAGAGCTGGTTGGATAGAGAGTCATTTCATGCTAATTTATTAAATTATGCCCATGTGTATATGCAAATTAGTTATTTTCAAACGTTATTATTCTATCAATATGACAGAACATATAAAAGGGCCATAACGTTGGCATGTATTTTTGATATTTGACATTCAGTCCCACCAATTTCTGAATTCCACTGATTTTCTGTCTCTCATAGAATTATTTGCTATAATGCAGTCAATATTTGACAGATTTTTTTTTTTCATTAAAAATGGTTAAGTATCTTACTCCATTATGCAGCTGTTACAATTTTCAGAACTGTATTTCGGACCTTTTTTTATCCATTTTGACGAGCGTTTCTGATGTTGATAGGGGGTCTGTCTGCATTAAGGTGATTCATTTCTATAGCCAATAAAATATAGCCTGTCCAACTTCAGGTAACCTCTACCCAAACACACTGCATTAAGGGAATCTGAAGCATTTCTTCTTCACATTCATGGCCATAAATACTCTGGTGTCCTGGTGGATATCTTACTTTTACAATATGAGAACCTCTCTTCAGCAGTCTGTCAAATTTGAGAATTCCTTTGACCCCGTGTAACATCATTTAAATGGCTATCAATCTAGTCATTGCAAAGGAGATGACGAGAGTTCTTTCAGTCAAGATTCAGTAATTTTGTGATCATAGAAGTGAATGTTCATTACATTCATGTTGCATTGTTATTATGGATAAATAGTGATTGCTGGGTCTAATTTCACTCTGCCAGTAATGGAGACAACATTGAGAGAAAAATAAACATTTACAGATATAAGCCAAACTCATCTTTGGTATAAGGCTTAGGGGCAATTTAGACCTGTAAAAAAAAAATAACTTTAGTAACAGGGGCTCATTAACATATTTCCCAGGGTTCTGTTGATGGCGCCTTCCACTATTAGTGCGGTTTCTGTATCAGTGGAGTATGATTTATGGGCCCTTCTATGGAGGAGCCTTCTATAAAGCTACAGTGTAATAATGGATAATCATATTGGAAAACAAATTATCTGTGTAGAAACAAAGCCTTGGTTCTATGAACTAATTGGACAGTAAAGGAAGAGTTTCCTTCTCCTTTTCCTGTTTGTGCTGCGGTATAAGGTACCAGGTCTGGCGAGAAGAGGGCAGAAGTGATGTCACTGGACAGAATAGAGACAGACAACTCCCAACAAAATCACTCTCACTTTTAATGAACTAATATAGTAGAGTAGTGCATAGTATACATGCATTACTATATGGTAAGGCAGAGTTATGGCTAGTTATGGTTAGAAGAGTACAACGTGACCGATATACTACCCTACTTACATCGCAAAGTCTAAACACATTGTCTTATGGTTGGCATTGAATATGTTGAACAGCAGCTGAACTTATTGTTCGCTGTACACATAGGGAGTATGATTGATGACAATCAACGCAGCTTTTTCAAAGTTTCCAAAAAGTACACAAATAACCATCCCACTTTACAATGTGTTCCTGATACTTTTCTATTTCCACAGTAGTTCCATAGGGAAGTACTGTAATCTAGGTTCATATTTTACACCGTACATATTAAGTTAGTTACTACTCAAAAATGGTGTCAGTATCCTCACAGATGAACCAACCCCAAACCCAGGGTAGAGGGGCCGAGTGAACGTGGTCTTGACTCCGTGGAGGAGGGTCATGGAGTCTGAGACAGTCACGCTGTAAAAGGACAGAGTTCCTGCCCCGTGGTCCAGGTACACTCCGACTCTGGAGTCTGAGCGGATGGCGGGGATAGAAGTCTCTCTACCATTATGGTAGAAACAGCATCTAGTTGCAGAGCAGTACAACCTCCAGGACTGGTCATTAGCACCAAACAAACACTCATGACCACTTCCTCTCCTGCTGATCCCTTTATATGAGACGGCTACATCAACCTCCACCCCGGTCCACTCTACCTCCCAGTAGCAGGGTTCAGACACACTCCAGACACCCTCTTTACACAACACCTGTTTCCAGTGGCTAAATCTATGTTCATGGTTGGGATAGGTCTGGATCTTATGACTCCTGGTCACCTTTCTGTTCCCCTCAGACAGACACAGGAGTTTATTTGCTGTGTTGGGATCCAATGTCAGCGGGCAGCAGTCTAGGAAGAGGAAAAATAGTGTAAAATTATTATTTGTATTTTTTTAAAGACCCTGTGAATTTAAGGGTATTTTATTGATAAGCCAGTCAACCAATCTCTGCTCCCATATATTGGCCAATCACCTTCTTGGCGCTCTTCCCTTGGGTGTTAGGGGAGTTTTATTTTCTCAAAAAGAGCAGGGCATGAGCATACAGGAGAAGAGATGACCTAGTCAAGTTGATAAGTGCATCCACTAAACTCTGAGTAGGCTTAGTGTTTGAATAATGTTTGCAATGCTAACATATTCATGCTACCATTTGGTTTTCGCCTTCTATTCATTGCTTAATAAATGTTAATGTAGAAATGTTTTTCTTTCTGAACTCTAGTTTTAACTATGCTTTGTTGAAAGTAAAACCGTTTCTGGGGGGGAACAAAAACAGTGACTTTGGAGGTGACTACAGGTATTTGAATAAAGATCTGAGAAAGCAACTACTTTTTCAAACTATTTGAATACAGATCTCAGGAAGTTACTACTTTTCTGAAACTATTTGATTGGCTGCC
This sequence comes from Oncorhynchus keta, assembly GCF_023373465.1. Lineage (NCBI taxonomy): Eukaryota > Metazoa > Chordata > Actinopteri > Salmoniformes > Salmonidae > Oncorhynchus > Oncorhynchus keta. The sequence continues at coordinate 11,528,445 of NC_068437.1, read as the reverse complement.
CTCAACTAATGGCATGGCTGCATCTGGAACTGCATGTTGAAGATGGAAATAGAATGAGTAGAGCACACACACAATCTACTATACTATTCCAAGACATGCATCTGTTGGTCACAGATACTGTACCTTTAAAACAAAAAGGTAGGTGTGGATCAGAATACCCGTTGGTAACTGGTGTGACCACCATTTGCCTCATGCAGCATGACATCTCCTTCGCATAGAGTTGATCATACTGTTGATTGTGGAATGTTGTCCCACTCCTCTTCAAATGGCTTTGCGAAATTTGCTGGATATTGGCAGAAAATGGAACGCGCTGTCGTACACGTTGATCCAGAGCATCCTAAACATGCTCAATGGGTGACATGTCTGGTGAGTGTGCAGGCCATGGAAGAACTGGGACATTTTCAGCTCCCAGGAATTGAGTACAGATTCTTGCGACATGGGGCCGTGCATTATCATGCTGAAACATGAGGTGATGACAGTGGATGAATTGCAGGACAATGGGCCTCAGGATCTCATCATGGTATCTCTGTGCATTAAAATTGCAGTCGATCAAATGCAATTGTGTTAATTTTCCGTAGCTTATGCCTGCCCATACCATAACCCCACCGCCACCACGGGGCACTCTGTTCACAATGTTGACATCAGCAAACCGCTCACCCACGTGCTCTGCAGTTGTGAGGACGGTTGGACGTACTGGAAAATTCTTTAATAAAGCGATTTTGGAGGCAGACTTATGGCAAAGAAATGAACATAAAAACATTCTGGTAACAGCGCTGGTGGACATTCCTGCATTCAGCATGCCAATTACACTCCCTCAAAAGTTGGGACATCTCACCAAGAGGGACGTAAACAGATTTGTGCACATTTTAGAAAGCTTTTTTGTGCGTATGGAACATTTCTAGGATCGAATATTTCAGCTCATGAAACATGGGACCAACACTTTACATGTTACGTTTATATTTTTGTTCAGTGTATACACACACAGTACCAGTCAAAAGTTGATACACCTACTCATTCAAGGGTTTCTTTATTTTTTAACCAAAAAGGTATTAAACAAATCAAATAGCCACCCTTTGCCTTGATGACAGCTTTGCACACTCTTGGCATTCTCTCAACCAGCTTCATGAGGAATGATTTTCCAACAGTCTTGAAGGAGTTCCAACATATGCTGAGCACTTGTTGGCTGCTTTTCCTTCACTCTGCGGTCCAACTCATCCCAAACCATCTCAATTGGGTTGAGGTCAGATGATTGTGGAGGCCAGGTCATCTGATGCAGCACTCTAGTACTCTTCTTAGTCAAATAGCCCTTACACAGCCTGGAGGTGTGTTGGGTCATTGTCATGCATGCATGTATGGGCCTCGTTTTACCCTAATACAAGGGCCTGAAACTCATACAATCCACATCAATTTGAACCAAATCCACATCCATCATTATCATATTTCCCAGCATGCTCTATATAAACCATATTCAACTACCTCAAGTATTTGTAAAGTTGGTTATCTTCAAATACACTACAAAATAAAACTATTTTCTGCCCAGGTCTGGTTGGTGAGAAACATTTTAAGCATCTGTTTGGTTCTTATTGGACCACCTGTGGTGGGTCAGATCCCTAACAGTCAGTGTTGTATAGCAGTCAGTGCTGTATGAGTATATAGCAAGTGAGGTCTCAGAAGCTGACCACTCAGAATGGTTCCAGCTACCTGCTTTTTTTACAAAGTGAGTGAACATGCACTGTGCGCATGTGCTTTACTTACATTCTAAGAACTCCTCTCTGGTCTTGGGCACAGAAGGGCGAATGTTTGGAACTTTAGTCACTATAGGACACAGGCACAACCATCATTAGGAGGTATGCAACAAGTTTCAGGAGGGCAACGTCACTCAGCGATGCTAACCTAGCCATCAACGGTACAAACACCGCAAATCATACTGCATGCATCTCTACAGGAGACACAATAGCAAACATACAAGAGCACTTATGAGCTCGAAATATGCCTTCTACCAACCTTTCCCGTATATTCTGTCCATTTCCTCCTTGCAGATGTCTTGTAGTCGCTCTTTCAGTTCAGTGACAAATTTCGTCACGTGCTCAAAGGTGACAATGATGCTGGGTGTGCCCTCAGATCCAAGAGGGACACAGAGAGACTGGAAATGCTACGACATTGAGAAAGGCTACGGTTACGTTATTTCAGCACATTTCACTTGTGAAAGAGTTCTAGACCTAGTCATTGAAAAGTCATTTGTGAGTGACATTTAAGTTAGAGATGTCACCTGGAGGAAATGGATGTGATCTTCTGTGTGTGACAGGTGCTTTAGCTCAGCATCTCTCCTCCTCAGTCCAGCGACCTCTTGCTCCAGTTGCTTCAGATGCCTTTTAGCTCGACTCACTTGAGCCTTCTCTTGGGCACTGATCAGCTCCTTCACCTCAGAGCGCCTTTTCTCAACAGAGTGGATGAGCTCAGTCAAGGTCCTCTCGCTGTCAAACAATTCCGCTTGTGCAGAGCGCTGTTGGGACACAGAAGAGGGGATCCATTTCAACCACCCTATTCACTTAGCTTTCATCGGGACCCCAGACTGCCGCGAGTGTAATTAAAATGTTCCCAACGCTCACCTTCAATGAGTCCACAGCCTGTCTCAGCTCCTGCATCTCCTTCTCTCTCTCCCGGATTCTCTGCTGGGATTTCAGATTATTTCCCCCCAACTGCTTCTGCAGAGAATATTATTATTTGCATAAAACAAATAGCTTACTATCAAGGTAGGCCACTGTGCATCTGACAAGATACCCAGAAAACAAAATGTTGAAAAGGCGTTTTTTTGTCTGACGTTGAAGCCATCTACACGTTTAGTTCTGAAGGAACCGGTTCAAGGAAACGGAACCTGAAAAGACCGATATTTTTCAAGGAATCGAAACAGAACCGGGCCAAAGTGATCTCTCGTGTTCCCGGAAGTGGAACCGTTATTTTCACATCTTGAGAGCAGCATAATGTTATTTTTTGTTTCTAATGTCTAGTATATAATGCTGTAATTCAGTGAAATGTATGATGCTAGTAATGGCAAAAGCACATTTCTATTCACGCCATGATGTTCAGCGCTTCAAGCCAAGCCCCTTTCGTGTCCACACCTCTCTGGCTCTCAAACCCCCTTGAAATTTGAGCTGCATCTCGCTCTCAAACATCTGACTCATCAAGCGTGCAACCACTAGTTTAACGGACTGAAAACTATTGTCCCCTCAAATGGGTTGGGCGTCACACTGATTGGATGATCCCTTTCCAAATTGAACTTCATCATTCTGTTTTGTATGAGGAACCAGGGACATCGACCTACCAGATGAAGCATGTTAAAAACAGGTTATGTCCAAATATTTTTGCGAGTTAAAATGTCTCTACTCCGCTTCTTACGCATATTCTCACTAGCTGGTCTGGATGCCAGGCTAAAAGAGATGAACAAATGTATTGTGTGATTTGACTGTTCTCATCTTTACCTGTTTTTCAGTCCTTTCTTCTGCAGCGGCGACTATATCATGGCCTTTATGATCATCAATCACACACAGCAGACAGATACATTGCTGATCGGTACGACAGTAAACCTCCAGCAGTTTGTCATGGCGAGTGCAAATCTTCTCCTGTAGTCGAGTAGCATCAATCAACTTGTGTTTTTTTCCTTGGTTGAGGTCATTGTGAAGTTTTAGGTGAGTCGCACAGTAAGAGGCAAGACACAGCAGACAGGACTTGACAGCTTTGAGCTTTCTCCCAGCGCAGATGTCACACCCCACATCTAAAGGTCCAGCATAACAGTAAGCAGGAGGAGCAGCTTGTCCTGTCATCTTCAGTTTCTCCACCAATTCGTTCAGTAGAGTATTTTTCCCCAGAACAGGTCTTGGGGTGAAGGTCTGCCTGCACTGGGGACAGCTGTAGACACCTTTCCCATCATCCTGATCCCAGCTTTCTTTAATGCAGCCCATACAGTAACTGTGTCCACAGGCAGTAGTCACTGGATCCTTCAGTGGATCCAGACAGATTGAACAGGTAATCAAATCCTTATCAAAAACAGCTTCTGCCATGGTGAAACACACCCTATCAGACTGAGCGGCAGAGTCAGAGAGAGATACTTGTTTCCCGGTTTAATGGTTTGTTCTGAGCAGTAGGTGTGGCTTCCACTGAATTCGAAACTTGGCTTTTGGCCTGGATCTGTGATCCATAAAATCAGTGTCTGGCCAGCAGAGGGCATCAGAATCCCTATTCGTCAAGTACAGTACATTGACTTGGTGAGTAGGCGCTGCCAGCAATAGACAGTGTACTAACAGAATATAGACACAGTCAACATACTTACAGTAAACATAACATTCTGGAGTAGATGATTTACAGTGAGGATATACAATTTATAGAGGGGATATGCAGAGGAAAGGATGCTGCCTTAACAAATATATACAGTGCATATAGTCTAGTGCAAACGCAGTATACTGCAGGTTATTGATGGCAAGGTGCAGTGTTCGGCTCAAATACAAAGTCTCTTAATCCCCATGATATGAGGTCTGTCAGAAGTTTCAATTAGAACCTGACCAATACATCGCATCACCGACAATCGGCCTATATCGGCATTTTTAACGCTATATCTGATCTGAACAGCTTGTGGCCATTCTCATGTCATTCTTGTCACAATGTAAGAAATCAACATTGACTCACAACCAGCAAATAAATTCTGATGAAGGGTCAAATTGATGTAAAATCATTCATCTGTGTCGCATTAAGATCATCAGCGTGCTGAAGTATTTTCATTACAACCACAGATAATTGTCTTCTCAGAATGATCACCTGGTATTAATCTAACCCTTTTCAAATGTGGCAAGGGAGCACGTTTTATTCTGTTCTGGACACATCTCCCCAATAGCTAAAACCCCATAACTTCTGTGCATGTGCTACGGAACAACGCTCAGCTGGTTTCGGAAATCCCATATCTATGGCTGGAACATTGGTCCACTGTGGGAGGCAACCCGTCTGATGCTCCGCCTCTTCTAAAAGTTACATTAAAAGCTGGAGGTTTTTTGTTGTTGTTGTTGTTGGGGGGGCATATTTCAAGTATTTTTAAATTGTTAAACAAACCAAATAATATAATTTAGCATTCAAGTTGTTGCGTAACATTTACCTTAATCATGATACAGATAAGATACTTAGAATGCTTAAGTTAGCCACTTCACCCAGGGGTAATTGACAATGTAGCCTAGTACTCGAGCTCAAGTCATCCCAACAAAATAAAATGCATATCCGAGCAATAACGAAAAACAATAATACTGAACTCTTCCATGCAGCAACTCACACATTTTGCATGTAAAAAAAAAAGAAGAAAACAAGTCTGGTGGTGGTGAGGTTTCAATTAGAAGCTGACCGATATACTGAGTCGCCGAAATGATCTGATATTGGCATTTTAACGCTTTATCGGTATCAGACGATAATTCCACGATAACTAATATTCAATAAATAGGATGGGGGGGGTGTATCTCAAGCTGATCTGAATGTTTGCGGCCATTCTCATTATGTCACAATGTAAGAAATCAACATTAGCAGCATATTTCTTGGACAACTGCTCTTCTGAATGGAAATTCAGGAGAATTCAGTGTGGAAAATGACACTTTCATTTCCCTGCTGTAAAACAGTATATCAGCAGATATATCTGTATCGGTAAGTTTTGTCCCCCCAAAAATCGGACCCAAATAACCATATCGGTCAGGCTCTAGTTTTAATAGGGCAAATAACATGGAGGTGTGTCACTAAAAAAAATGGAAACATATTTTGGTAGGCCGTACTATTGCGATTAGCTGGCTTCCAATAGGCTTACTCATGACCAACAAAGCTCACTACCTCTTTAAATGAGTGCATATTTCCACGCTCAACCATTATTAATGAGAGAGCGACTCCTGTGCATACAAACAAATGACTAGCTGGGTACAGTCCTCCTGTGGTCAGTAATTAAGGATTCAGTTCTTCACAACCACAACACATATTCAAGTATCTTCTTCATTGTTAGTGGCGAGTGATGGACAAGCGTGTCTAACAAAAGGGATCTTTGGACACAATCTTGGCGTTTACAAGTGAACAGCAGTCAGTGTGCTGGTTTAAATCCTGACCATCAAATCAGCTACTGATTCAAACCCGACAAACCAGATAACTGGCCAAAGCTCTGCAGTCCAAATCAATCACATTGACCTCCTGCTGCTTCTATCTAATCTATGGGTACTGAGTAGAGCTCTAGGCCTGGGTTACGGAGGCTCTACTCTGCAGGTACTGAGTAGCGCTCTAGGCCTAGGTTACGGAGGCTCTACTCTGCAGGTACTGAGTCCGGGCCCTCGTCCCTCAGCATGTCCGTTTCAGGGCTAGGCAGGCCATGGTCAGAGGTGGGCGTGTCGGCCTGATCCTGGGAGAGGTCTTCGGAACACCGGCTTACATTCGGGGAAATGACGTCGGGGCTCGTGTCACATGACTCGGTGCTCTGCCCCGACATGGTGGCGGTGATCATCGTGGCGACACTGGGCGGGATGGGATCAAACTCGTCGTCCTCCAGGACCGGCGACTCGTGGGCGTCTGTGAGGGAGAGACTCAGGGTGACTCTCGATAGTCTAAAGTAGCCACCATTCTACATTAATTGGAGAGAAAAAAAACATCACAGGTGAAAGCAATTCACCACCAATTTCTTTCCCCATTGTGCATATGGATGAAGTACAGCACTTAATATTAAGATGCCCCTTCAGAGGCACTGAGGAGAAAGACTTACTGAATATGGAATCAAAACATTGAATTACGTTACATCAAATACTTTCAAAAGTGTTGGATATGTGTAGATCTAATTAACAAGACGAGTAAACTACTGTACTGTGAAAAATGCCTGAATGTGCAACTATTTACAGTAAACAACTTGTCTTTCTGCCAATGTTGCCGTCATGACTGTAAAATGTCAAACTCACTGCTGAAGGCCTCTGGGTACTGCTTGGCGATCTTGCCCTTTAAAGTCCTGCGTGGACAGATAAAACCATGAATATGTGGATTATGAAAGAAGAGCTATAATTTTGTGACTACTCCCACGAGCTAGAGTGAAAATTGGACAAGAGACAGTATGTGACTGACCGTCACAGTCAGATAAAAGTTTCCATTCGTAGTTAGTATAATATGTACTTGGAGGAAGTATACAATCCACCAAGAAAATGGTTGTTAAACAACCCCTTGCCACTTCCTGTAGATCTGACAATTTGATAGGTATGAAAGTAGTTCCCATCTTGTCCCGACAGGCTGGGTGGAGACATTACCATATTGTTTACACTTATCCAACCCGTATCAAATCTACAGAAAGGATTTCGGGGTAAGGCTTGGTGATGTTTTTGTATGTAGGGTATAAGGAGTCTAGAGGCCGGGTCTAAGGGTAGCCTCATTGTCTTACGTCAGATAGCGTGACGGCGACGGCGTGTCATGTCAGAATGACGCCATCTGTCAGAAGACAATGGGGGAGGTATTAGGATGGGTCCATCACCTGATTCTCCTAAAGATGCTGTCCAAGTCCTTCTTCATCTCCACCAGGGTGCGTGTGTGAAGCAGGAAGTGTTCGTTCATCTGCTGCAGCCGCACGTTGGAAAGTCCATTGAAGTTGATCAGCATCTCATTGGTCTTCTCAAAGCGGTCCAGCCTGGGAGGAGCCAATGACGAGCAAGATAAAATAGGCTCTATTATATCGATAATATTAAATTAATGGTGTCCTATTTGTGTTAGTCTTTGGCAAAGCTGTGCCTGTTTTGCCAGTCTGCACAAGCTGACTGTAACAGGCTTGAGTGTCAAGGAAATGAGTAGGTCTAGACTGTTTTGTTGGCGTAATAAAATCACCTCAGATCTGATTGACCCAAAATGAACCAATGTTGTGCTGTATTTGACTATTGTAACATATCACAGCGAGTGCAAGGCCATCCATCAAGACCCCATGCAGCCAGCTAGTCTGCTCTCCATGTTAGTGTTTCCCAACTCCAGTCAAATACCCCCAACAGTACAACTTTTTATTGTAGCCCTGGACAAGCACACAAGTTGAATGAGGTATGTTTGTTCGGAGCAATAACAAAAATGTGCGCTGGGAGTTGGGAAACATTGCTCTGCGTGAGAAATATCAATGCTCCCAGCAGATATAGGATGTGCTCTGTGCAGCAGTCCGGACTGTTACTCACATGTGCCTCTGGGCTTGGATGATGGCGTTGACATCCTCAGAGTTTACCATGCTAAGCATTCTGTTACAGAACATTCCAGAAGCTGTGGGTTCCATGGTGCTGATGATTAATGGAAAGCATTTACCATCAACACTGTGAATACATGAATGTCAAAAAGCTAGGTGTTTGTATGACAAATTATAACAAATAGCTAGCTAACACAAATATGAGCCTGCTAGGGAGCAGGCCTATCGTAGTCAAGAAATGCTATGAAACAGTTACATTGTTAGCACTGGCAAGATACAAGGCTTATTATGCATTCTGTTAGTTTGCTTAACACTGAACAAAAATATAAATGCAACAATTTCAAAGATTTTACTAAGTTACATTTCATATAAGGAAATCACTCAAAATAAAATCAATCAGGCTATGGATTTCACATGACTGGGAATACAGATATGCATCGGTTGGTCACAGATGTCTTAAAAAAAGGTATGGGTGTGGATCAGAAAACCAGTTAGTACCTGGTGTGGCCACCATTTGTCTCATGCAGTGTGACACATCTCCTTCACATTGAGTTGATCAGGGTGTTGATTGTGGCCAGTGGAATGTTGTCCTACTCCTCTTCAATGGCTGTGCAAAGTTGATGGATATTGGCGGGAACCGGAACACACTGTCGTACATATTGATCCAGAACATCCAAACATGCTCAATGGGCCATTGAAGAAGTGGGACATTTTCATCTTCCAGGAATTGTGTAGAGATACTTGCAACATGGGGCAGTGCGTTATCTCGTCACAATGTCTGTGCAAATTTCCATCGATAAAATGCAATGGTGTTTGTTGTCCATAGATTATACCTACCCATACCATAACCCCACCACCACCACCACCACCACCACCATAGGGCACTCTGTTCAAAGTTGACATCAGCAAACCACTGCCCGGTACAGTCAAAACCGACATTCATCCGTGAAGAACACACTTCTCCAACGTGCCAGTGGCCATTGAAGGTGAGCATTTGCCCACTGAAGTTGGTTACGACACCAAACTGCAGTCAGGTCAAGACCCTGGTGAGGAACGACGAGCATGCAGATGAACTCCCCTCCTTTTGTGCCAAACTTCTTAGGTTGTGCAAACCCACAGTTCCATCAGCTGTTCAGGTGGCTGGTCTCAGACGATCCTACCGGTGAAGAAGCCGGATGTGGTGGTCCTTGGCTGGCATGGTTACAAGTTTAAGGCTGGTTGGACGTACTGCCAAACAACGTTTGATAATGGTAGGGTAATTAACATTCAATTATCTGGCAACAGCCCTGGTGGACATTCCTGCAGTCTGCATGCTAATTTCACGCACCCTCAAAACGTGAGTCAGCTGTGCCATGTGTTGTGTGACAAAATTGCAAATTTGAGAGTGACGAAGTTGTTCACAATTTGAGAGAGACGTTTTTGTGCGTATGGAAAATGTGTGGGATCTTTTATATCAGCTCATGAAACCAACACTTTACGTTGCGTTTATATTATTGTTCAGTGTGCTAAAGCTAGCTGTCCAGCATACTAACGTTACCTAACTATGATGGACTAGACTATAGACAGACAGTAAACGTAACGTCACACAGAACGAGTTTAGTTATACAAATATGTGGTAACGATAAGCAGGCTAGCCTAACATACTTACGATTAGATATGTCCCAAACTCGTTATATCCGTGAGTTTTCTTTAACACTTGAATGGCAATATACACTCTTACATTAAGCTACTGACATTCACTTTCATAACTGGAGCTAGATGTAATATAGCAGTCTGTGGCAAAGAGAAACATTTATTTCTGGAGAAACAGAACGCTACGCTGCACCGCACTTCCGTGTTGTGAAAATGTTGATCATGTGACATAGGAAAGGAATATCTGTCATTTCCGGTGGCTTTATGGCAATCACAGCAAACCAAAGGTAGTTATTATAATTGTTTTGACCTTTTTTAGAACTTTAGGACGGGTTAAGGGGTAACGGATTACATGTAATTACCGTTTTTTGTGTTGTTTTTTTTTGCATGTAATCCGTTAACGGTAACTGGAGTCTTTACATTACTTGCAAAAATATTCTAATCAGATTACAGATACTTTTGAAAAACTATATTACTTCGAGGATTACTTTTATATTCAGAAAGGATGTTTGCGAAGAAAAATATTTCACACTTCTCTGTTTTGAAAAAAGGCGCAAGTTTAAGTTTGTTCCACTTGAGCAAATCTGACCACATGTGGAACAATCTTAAATTTGCGCCTTTTTTCAATGCTGATTTGAATGCCATTAAGAAAACAGAGAAGTGTGAAATATTTTTTAATGATCTCTGACTTGTGATGTAACACCAAATGTGTCGCGGGAAAAGAGCAGGAATAGGCTTTTGTAGGCTTACAGTCCAAGCTATGTCTTCCAATGGTGGGACTGCTTTCGGCATCCAAAATGATCAATTTGAATAAAAGCTTGGATGTAAGGGTGACAGCAGTTGTGTAGTCTACGGCGATACGGATATCGCTTATTAATGATATCTACATAGCGCATTGATGTGAATCACACTGATCACACACTCTCATTTAGCTATTTGCGCCTTACCGATTGTGGATGGCTGTTCACAAATCTAAATGTGTATTTGAACCCAATAATGGTTGAATTCAAGATGTTTAAACTGCCTATCAATCATTGTTTTGGAAACCAGTGGACAGCCAGTGAAAATGCGCTCTTGACACATCTGCATAGTGCGGATCCAAACCCATGGAATAAAAGTGGGGCTTGTTTCAGTATGATATGTTAGATAAAGGAATAACGACAGACACCAATGTCAGGTTCAATAGCCTTGTTTGTGCATTGTACGAATGGCAACAACTGGAGTCCCGGGGAACAGTCCGGCTAGTCGATTACCTATCAACTAGACTCCGTAACAGGGCTTTTATTGCTCAATTTAATTCATGCTGATAAAAAAAGAATATCCCTAAGGAGCACATGCTCACACTTGCACACTTTTGATAGACTTAAAGCGGCAATCTGTAGTTGCTCCATCCGTTTTTGGATTTATCAATCATTTTGATATCATGGATGGTCAGTCCTTGCATCCATAGCTCTGTCTATTAATCTGAGAGTGGTTATTGGTTCATCTGTGGATTTGCCCTTTAAACAGCTGAATGTTATTAAGATTTCAAAGTGTCACCAACAAAAAGGTTAACAATAGTCCTTTAACAAATGCAGGATATGGCATTCATTTTTCACATGTAAATAGCACTTTTCAGTAGAGCTCAAAGCATGCCATTCCATGAGTGCAGCATTTATTTTTCAACTCGAATCAATGAGCCCAATCAGTCCTCCATGACAACAAAAGCATAAACAACAGAGTAGGGCTGGCTAATAAGTCCTTAGTTTTGGGTTCATGCTCAGGTAAAACAATTTAGCTAATCTATACTTCCATATTTCCAAGTCCTATTCTTCAAGACCAAGAATTTATTGGAATGACTGGAATTCTGATAGACTTTGGTTTTTAATGTAAAGATCTAATTTAATCGTATTATTATATGTAGTAGAAAGCGATGGGTTAGAAGAAGCCTGCATAAACAAACAAAGTAACATTTAACATCCATATATGGCCAGCTATGTAAACTTTAACATTGATTTATCCTGCAATAGATGTTGTTCAATTGGTAACATATATTTTTCTCTTTGTCTAATGCCTCTTGAAGGGAAAGTAATCTAAAAGTAACGGAATGTAATAAGATTACATTACTGAGTTTGGATAATCCCACAATTCCATGATTGATTCCAATTTTGGACAGGTAACTAGTTTGGGTAATCCCACAATTACATGACTGATTACAATTTTGGAAAGGTAACTAGTAACTGTAACGGATTACATTTAGAAAGTAACCTACCCAACCCTGACTCGAAATCTAACTAATCAAATGGGACCCAAACTAATGCGACCCAAACTGGGGGTCGCATGGGACAAGTAATTGATTTTGACACAGATTATACATTATATTGACCAGATAGTGGCCACTCTAACAATGAAAATACATTTTTAACATTTAAATGTATGGGTTTAGTGCTGCCAGAGCTCAGAGGAGCTGCGCTCCCTCACTTTTTTCTATTTGACTCGAGAATACACGGTTAAACTATTTTGGGAAAATGAATGACACATTTAAAAAATATATATATATTTAACTAGGCCCTACCACTAAATTTCAATGAAAAAGTATAGAATGATAAACGAAATTAATATGTAGCCTAAGGTAGGTAAAATGGTGGTAGGTAAAAAATCAATACAAAAACAAATCACTGTGTCTGCCTAAAACTGCATGGACCCCTCTTGTGCAGTGGAACCCACAACGATATGTGGAACCCAGAACGATATGTGGAACCCAGAACGATGTGTGACCACTTGCTTAAGGCAATGCCGTTTTGCAGAGGACACCTAAACCAGAGTGGCCACCGCAAAGCCTAAGAAGCCTGACCCTCTCTGGAAGTTGGTGTAGCCCTGTTTAGTATATTTAGCCTAGATTGGTATGTCAGTGTGGGCAATTGGAAATGTAAATTGGGTCAAGTTGGAGTTAATAATGCATTTAGGTTCTAGTTTTCAGACGTGAATCTGTGGAGGGGAGAACGGCTCTTAAAAAAGGCCGGAACGGAGCGAATGAAATGCCACCGAACACCTGGAAACCATGTATTTGATACCATTACAGTGATTCCGCTCCAGTCATTACCACAAGCCCGTTCTCCCCAATTAAGGTGCCACCAACCTCATGTGGCGGGAATGCACCACACTAACAAGTAGATTTTATGCCTGTGCAATTCTACATTGTACTGATTTATGTTTACTACTTGGCCAAATGATTTGATCGCATTTTTTATCTATGCAAATACATTCTATGAATTAATAGTTCACTTCTCTGTTTTATTCTATTCTGTAATAGGGTATTCACGTGTTCAAGCTAGTCGAATCAACACTTATTTATGATACAGCTTGTAAACTACACAATACAAGGAAATGCCTACGTGCAATAAAGCTCTCCTTGCAAACACTGCAATGACATTAAGCGGTAGGTATTTGTATTTACCTACAAATATCTATACCACATAGCCTAGTTGTAGGCCTACTGCAAATTATTGTTGTATGTTCCTGAACTGGCCGAATGGCAGCGCTATCCTTCAACTATTCTTCAGCATCACAATTTGGGTAAACTTCTTTCATTAACGTCATTACGCAATCCTGGCTCTGTCCTTTCAGCACCTTTCGGGTTAAAACGTTCTTTCAGTCCTTTCGCTTACAATGCAATTTCATCCAGATCTGTTGCCTACGACTTTAATAGTCATACTCATCACTTATTATTAGTATTATTACAAATAGATTATCTGTTCTAACAATGTTGCTCGTTTGGTAAAGTTAGATCAAAGAATCAACGTCTCGCAAGATTGAAATGATTCATTTGCATGTTTACATAACATAATATAATAACATAAAATAGTAGGGGCTATAACATTACTGCTACACCAAAAACACCTCCTCATTTCTAATTAGATGTTAGGATGGTTAGTAGCTGAAGCTGAATAGGCAAGTCACATGTATTTTCTCATGCGTCAAAACTCAACAGAGCACCCCTCTCGGCAGAATATATGCTTTGATTGACAGAAATAACAAAAAAAGGCTAATAGTCTGTTAACACAATCTTTTCAAATTCACTAATTCAAGAAGATCTAAATACGTATTGCCGTTATCCTGATTGAGATCGATTCTAGCCTTTGGTAATCTGTCAGATAGAAATATGAGGTGGCGATTATTACTGTCCAACAGATTTTGTTTGTTTGGAAAGGTTTTGTAGCCTCTCGTTTCAGAAGTAAATGAACTTGGCTAGGTTTCGCCAGTTGATTTAAAGTTAGACAGATAGCTGGCCAAAAGTTGGCTAATGTTAGCTTTTTGCCTCAATCACACTAAACCAGAATCAAACGTTGAAACCATCAGCCAAACGATTTAATATTGATTTTCTGACTTTTTTTCCAGTGCAATGTGAGTTTTATTAGGCAGTGTGGCAATGAAATGTTATTGATCTGTCAGTTTCCCTAGCTAGTTCTCAACTTTTCACACTGGCACAGTAATAAACAGCTCTAACGTTGCAGGCTTCAATGTCATGGTGTATGTGAAGCCTGAAATGATAGAGCTTTTTATTACTTTTGGCAAGGTCTCTCTCGAACTGTACATAAACTGGCGAAAGCTGTCCAAGTTCATTTACTTCCTGAAACGGAACAAAACAAAGGCTACAAATATCACTTTCTGACAGATAACTAGAGGCTAGAGCTGACCTGGCTGTGTTATTCATTCACCTCAGTCGAGAGGGGATAAAACGTTAGATAACGTTACATGTCAGTAACGCTCAGCACCGCGAGGGGGGCAAAAAAATGCAATATCTCAATGTGTGTGGGACATGACCCCCATCTTCAGTGAAAGTTATGCCCATCATATCTACAGTTGAAGTCGGAAGTTTACATACACCTTAGCCAAATACATGTAAACTCAGTTTTTCACAATGACTGACATTCAATCCTTGTACAAATCCCTGTTTTAGGTCAGTTAGGATAACCACTTTATTTTAAGAATGTGAAATGTCAGAATAATAGAGAGAATGATTTATTTCAGCTTTTATTTCTTTCAAAGTTTACATCATTCACATTTATTTATAAAGCCCTTCTTACATCAGCTGGTGTCACAAAGTGCTGTACAGAAACCCAGCCTAAAACTCCAAACAGCAAGCAAGCAATGCAGGTGTAGAAGCACGGTGGCTAGGAAAAACTCCCTAGAAAGGCCAGAAACTAAGAAGAAACCTAGAGAGGAACCAGGCTATGAGGGGGAACCCGGCTACATATACTCAATTAGTACTTGGTAGCATTGCCTTTAAATTGTTTAACTTGGGTCAAATGTTTCGGGTAGCCTTCCACAAGCTTGAATTTTGGCCCATTCCTCCTGACAGAGCTGGTGTAACTGAGTCAGGTTTGTAGGCCTCCTTGCTCGCACACTCTTTTTCAGTTCTGCCCACAAATGTTCTATAGGATGGAGGTCAGGGCTTTGTGATGGCCACTCCCATACCTTGACTTTGTTGTCCTTAAGCCATTTTGCAACAACTGTAGAAGAATGCTTGTCCATTTGGAAGACCCATTTGCAACCAAGCTTTAACTTCGTGACTGATGTCTTGATGTCTTCAATATATCCACCTAATTGTCCTTCCTCATGCCATTAATTCTGTGAAGTGCACCAGTCCCTCCTGCAGCAAAGCACCCCCAAAACATGATGCTGCCACCACCGTGCTTCACGGTTGGGATGGTGTTCTTCGGCTTGCAAGCCTCCTTTTTCCTCCAAACGGTCCAAATGGTCATTATGGCCAAACAGTTATATTTTTTTTCATCAGACCAGAGGACATTTCTCCAAAAAGTATGATATTTGTCTTCATGTGCAACTGCAAACCGTAGTCTGGCTTTTTTATGGCGGTTTTGGAGCAGTGGCTTCTTCCTTGCTGGGCGGCCTTCCGGGTTATGTCGATATTGGACTTGTTTTTACTGTGGATATAGATATTTCTGTACCTGTGTCCTCCAGCATCTTCACAAGGTCCTTTGCTGTTGTTCTGGGATTGATTTGCAACATTCACCTCTAGGAGACAGAACGCGGTATGACGGCTGCGTAGTCCCATGGTATTTATACTTGCATACTATTGCTTGTACAGATGACCAGGGTCCCTTCAGGTGTTTGGAAATTGTTCCTAAGGATGAACCAGACTTGTGGAGGTCTACACATTTTTTTCTGATTTTGGCTGATTTCTTTAGATTTTCGAATGACGTCAAGCAAAGAGGCACTGAATTTGAAGGTAAGCCTTGAAATACATCCACCAGAAGCCCACTGGAATTGTGATACAATGAATTATAAGTGAAATTAACTGTCTGTATACAATTTTTTGAAAAATGACTTGTGTCATGCACACAGTAGATGTCCTAACCGACTTGCCAAAACTATAGTTAACAAGAAATTTGGGGAGTGGTTGAAAAAGGAGTTTTAATGACTCCAACCTAAGTGTATGTAAACTTCCGACTTCAACTGTATATATTGCTACAACTCGGGATGGCATGAAGTTTATTGGGCTACTGATGAAATAAGTTATGAACTTCATAGGATGGTGAAAGTGCATTGTGGTGAGCTTGGGAGTGGTTATAAACTACCCCAAAACAGGATAAAAGTCAAGGTTTTTAGCAAAACAGAAAATTCTGACTCAAAAATCACAAATTATTTTTATTGAAATACTAGTACAAAAAAAGTACATCATGTATAAAACACAAAACATTGCTTTGTCTAGATCTAACTTGGTAAATAAATGCAATTGCATAGCTACAATACATGCATGAAGCACTAAAGCAAAGATTCGACTTGCAGGTCATATGCAACATTACAGGGCAAAGATGAGAGGAAAGTAAAATTGGAATAATGGCTACCTCAAATCATTGAAATTCATAGTTCAACAGGCTGGATACCTGATACAAAGATACAGGTCCAATCAAATTCTTGTACAGTATATTATATAATAAATTACTACACATTAATGTTGATAAGAGTATTGTTCCCAATAATTCACAAATACTGTTAATTGTGAATTTCAGACTAGACTGATTGCTTAAGAAATACATTAAATGCTAACCATATCACAGAACTTTAAATGTGAAATCAAAGTTATTACATAGTGAGAAACCAGCATCAGAATAGTCACATGGGGAAAATGCACAAATACAAATCGAAGTTTATTAGTCACATACTTCGCAGACAAACGAACAGTGAAATGCTTATTTATGGGTCCTTTTCCAACAATGCAGAGATAAAATAAGAAAAAAATAAATAGTGACGAGGAATAAATACAGTGAATAACAAATAAAATAAGCATGGCTGTATATAGGGAGTAGAAAATAACAGTATACAGGAAGTACCAGTACAGAGTCAATATGAAATAAATAACATTTAATTAGAAAGCCCTCAACCCCCCCATTGAAATATGTCCATATACATACAATCTTCCCTATAGTGTGGATAATTAAAAACTGATTTTAGTGTCCTTTTTATACCACTCAAGTTACAAATAAATGACTAAATAACCTGTTTTGCATTTGAAATGGAATGAATTTAAGTGTGCTTTGGTTTTTGTTTGATAATGTAGGCTAGTATATAGTAGTTGCTTAACTAACCAAGGAATTATGAATTCTAAGTTTGAACATGATAGTAAGTCCCCAAAAGTATAAAATGCCTAAATAACGATCAATAGAATTGACATATGTATCATAAAGTTTAAATTATACGGAAGTCCTGCAGACAAAAGACAAATAGAATATAAAAAGAAAAGATAACAATTCCCCCGAAATCAAAAAAAAAGTTGACAACAGGGGGGGACAGATAGTTGTGCTCATGTGGGTTATTTCATTGCATTGTAGGTCTAAGTTGTTGCAGTAGATCCACTGTGTGTGTGGTAATGACAATCATGTCCCATTATTGACAGTAATAACCAAAAAGGTATCCAGCCAGGCCTCCAGGAGGAATATTTCACGATCTGAACAGGTTACTATTGCATTTGCTGATTTATAATATGGTGAAGACATTTTTTATATGTAATATATCAATAAAAAATACATTGGGCCATTGGGTCTGGAAAATAAGAGTAATATGCTTTTAAGGCCATGAAATAGCGTATTTGACTCATGCATCCGATCTACAGATCTTCTGGATGAGAGGGGTTATTTCTTCGGCATTTATGCAAAGCACACTAGTGTTGCTCTACTTCCTTTTGAAAACCTTCGGCCTCCGTTGCAAACGTTAACATAATAAGCTGGAGAAAACGCAAACTACCTATCTAGCACTAACTATTGCCTTAAAAAAAGGGGACATTTCACCATTTTCAACTTCATATTCATCATCTCCACCACCCAAACATCAACATACTATATATAAAAACAGCCCATTTCTATATTTTGTAGTAACAAAAGATGAGGACATCATTCGGGAAACACTTTAGAAATTGATAGCGTTCCTCAGCCTAGGCGTTGACACCAGCCAGATCTTACAACACCTGGATAGGTATTTTACGTATCAGCTAACCACATAATAATAATATACATATGCCATTTAGCAGACCCTTTTATATGTGGGTGGCCTCAGTGGTAATGGAACCCATGATATTTGGTATTGTAAACAACTTGCTCTACCAATTGAGCCACCACCTATGTTATAGCAATCTGCCAGTCCATGTCACAGTTGCTATAATGGCACACAACCATTGGTTGATGCATGCAACGTCTGAGCAGGAGCATCATCTGGTCAAAATTACCAACTCATAATTGGTTAAAATGACATAATGCACACCAGATGACATCATCTAGAATAATATATTTTCTGGTGTGCATCTTTTTGATTACACAACACAAAAAACACACTTTACACCCCGGTGCTGGAGATGATGAATATGAAGTTTCAATTTGAAGTTTCAATTTGAACATTTTCCCTTAATATCATCCCTAAGTACCAACACTGACAAAACACTAGCACTGCCTTCCCTCACTAAATTAAGGCTGGTGTATTGGCTGTTGGTGCTGTGAACAGGCTCTCGATCGTGGCCCATATAGAAATACATACAGGCCCATATATACAGAATAGATAAATATAGTGTGAATGTGTTTCACGATAATACAAGTGCTACTGTACAGCTGTTACCTGTTAATTAAGGTATTCTGCCGATCAGTCAAAACTACAGCATTTTATGTCAAGGAGAAAAACACCAAGAGAGGTGTCCGGGTTGTGTTCATAAGGCACCAAACGGAAGAAAATGGATTTGCAACACGGAGTGGACTACATGGACTTGCCCAATAATAAATGCTCATTTTCCGTTGCAAAACATTTTCAAACATTTTCCGTTGCATGCCCAAGCCTAATGAAGACGAACCCAGGACAATACTAAGTACAACAAGACCAGATGAATTGGGGAAAAACTAGTCCATATACCTCAGTCAGTCTATAAATTACCAAACAAACAAAACGACGGGATTCAGCTGCTCGCTGACTAAAGGCAATCAGCGGTAACTTCTTGTAAGAGCTTGTAAACCAGAAGCATTCCGTAGGCTTCCTCAAAGATGCTCACACTGTGGTGCAATATCGCCAGTCTTCCTCCTCAACCTCCACTTTGGTCTGAGATGTTGTCATGATGACCTGTAGCTGAGGACTCTCTGAGCTCTCCTGGCTGTTTGACCTCACCACCTCGTCTTCCTTCCTCACCACCACCTCCTCCACCACTTCTACCTCTTCCACAACCTCCTCCTCCTGCCGCTGCTGTTGCCGTTTCTTGCGGCAGCAGGGCTTGAAGAGGTGAGGGTCGATGAGCACCTCCCCAAAGCGGCCCTTGTAGATGATCCCACAACACACCTTCTGCCTGGAGGAGAAGCAAAGGAACATGAGATTATTCATGTAATACTGATACAGTTTATGCAGCCATACAAGATATGGTCAATTATTGTTACAGTGACGAATGCATATGTGCATACAAAATAAATTAAGTTTTAGATTGTTCATGTTTCCTTTTTTTTTCCTATTTCTCTCTTATCTGAGTACCAAAGCATCTGGTGAAGATGAACAAGGACACTTCCAGGCTGGATATTACAGACAGTGTTTTGATTGGAGGTGACTGCGGCCTTACCTCTTCCAGTAGGTGAGGTCCAAGAAGGAGAAGACAGGGGAGCGGCTGGAGCCTGGGGAGAGCTCTGTGTCGGAGCCCTCATCTGAAGGGTTGCTGTAACTCGGAGACTGGGCCGGGGAGGCACTGGACGTGGTGCTGTGGGCATCAGAGTCTGGAGGAGGGAGGGGTAGAACCATAGATGTAGAAGGCTATGCTGTAGTGTACATCATTAGGTAGACTGAAGAAGGAGTATGTTCAGATTGGTAAAATCTCACAAAATGTTTGAATCTCAACCTTCCAGATTATGTAGATATTTAGGCTACGTTATAAAGATACTTGTGAAATGAAAAAAAATATTGTCTGACTCAGTGCCTCAACCTCTGAAAAGCACTGAGATTAGGTGTTACGGTTGCATTGATCTATTACTGAATTAGCAAAACGGGCCTAAAAGTGGTCAAACCTTAATATGTTTATGGGGCACTGTGAACAGGACTTACTGTTCCTCTTTAGCTCTTTCTGCAGTCGGCTGATCTGGATTGGCATGGCTCTCTTGGAGAGGGACTTCCGTTTCTTTGGCCTGGAGGAAATCTTTAGGCTGGGGCCTCCTCGGGCATCAACCACCTAGGATAGGATAGAAGAAAAGAAAATTGAAGAGAGGAGAAGTGAAGAGAGGAGCTCCCATTACTTTTTTCCCCTTCTTAACCATTTCCAACAGGCAGGTGAGTTGTGAGGAGCAGATATGGACAATAAATGTGGATCTTACGTGATTCCAGTTTTTCTTAGACCCCATTGGGAGTTTCTTACATCGTTTCACCAGGAGTACACAGGCATTGCAGATTTCTCCAGACCGAGTTTCACATAATCTACATGTGGGGAAAACATGTGAAATATGTGTTAAGCAGGACCATGTGAACAATGTAAATATTACAGATGTTCATAATGACATTACATTTGGCTTTACCAGGAGGAACACAATTTCTGACGATTTTACAGTATTTCACGTGTAGCTGTCCACTCATTAGGGATAATAATATTTTGTTAATTTTCAGAGTGTGTTTGGGAGGCAGCAGTCCACCGATTTCCTGCACAGGCCCCATGCATAATTATGCACTGAGTGCTATGGAAACAGAACTCAATGTGTGATATTTTATTGACTGCTTAGTTTTTTTTTTTGACTGCTTAGTTTATTTATTTTTTGACTGCTTTAGTTTTTATTTTGTTTTACAACGCCTGCAGTCATTCTACTTTTGCAAGAATGCATAGATGTCGAAATCTGCTATAAGGGCGCGGTAACTGTCAGAAATCCTTGCTTACCCGAAACAGCTCGTGAAGTCATTCTCGTACCGCTTGCTATCGGTGAAGCGTGAGCTGGAGGACTTGGCACGGCAGATGCAACAGCCGTCTAAACTCCGGTACATCTTTGGCTTGTGAAAGCCAAACATCTGTTTTCAAAAACACAAAACAGCAAAGGCATTTGCAGTTTAATAAAATAAAAATGGTACAAATCATTATGAAAGGAAATGGCCTATAATAAGATGGTCCATGTTATGGTCAATTTTGTTCAAAAGTTTATTTATTTGCAAAAGATTCAGCCTGTGTACCAACCGGCGGAACAACAGGTTACAACTTCAATATTTTTTCCCCTCCATATAGGCTAACTATTGTAATAATGGTTGATATACATTCAATCATTTTCAGAAGTCTCGCGCGTTAAATACATTTTAAATTAAAAGAAAAAATAACGCGCAGTAGATGAAAGTGAGCATCTTGCCATGCCCTGACCCAAAAGGAGCGAATATAGGTCAGCTGTCTGTCATACAGATAATGTCACCCTGCTGCCGCGCTCAAATCGTCTTCGGAGATTTGCATTGCATAGTTGCCGCAGCGTTATGGCCAAATATCCTTAGCTAAGACAAAATTGTAAACTCTAGTTTGATGCTAGAAGACACAGACGCACCGACGCAGTAAATTAAATAAACTTAGCTTATGCCTTGGTTATTTGACCTGCTGCTTGTGTAAATACCTCGTGGTGCAAGAAATGTTTAGAAAATTTGGAAGAACGGGTTATTTCTCATTTGCATTTAAAGGAGAAGTATATATTACGTTGCCATGCAAAACCTATCACGATGCTTGGAATCCTTCAAAATAATCATGCGGCAAAACCGTGAGCCGCGCCCCCTACAGTCTACTTGTTTTGCCATGTAAGTGGCAGTCCTTCGGGTCTCTTGACAGTGCAGTGGCACAACCAGACAGTAGCAGGATAATACAGTACGTCACGTAGCTCTACATGGCAATAGACTTCAAAGTCGAAGAGGGGGTGTGTATGTGGAGGAGGGGGAGTGTATGTGGAGGAGGGGGACAGGGGTGTGTATGTGGGAGGCCAGGGGGTGTGTGAGGGAGGAATGGAGCTTGTGATATTTAGAATTTTAAAGTTGTAAAACCGACTAACATCGTTTAATTAAAAACGGCCTATGTATAAAAACGAAACGGTCGTGATGAAAAATAACCTTAGCACCAAAGAAAGACTACTGTAAATCGATACGTTCCCCGCCCACTTTACACGAGGAAGCATGCCACAAGAGCAGCCTCATGCGCACCCATTTTAACTGAACCTTTCAACCCACCGTCTGAGTCCATAAACTCGATTATGTAATTGACACAACCGCGTTATCAAACTTTTTACATAAAAACAACACAGTCCTCTCTAAAACGAGACATTTTTTGCTTTGGAATAGTCGTGTAATGTGATCTTTAGGCTACACATTGTTATTCAGGTGACGTCGCGTCACTGGCCAGTGCAACTCCAAACACCAAATGCGCACGAAGTTCAAAGCTTCGGGTTTTAACAGTGACAACGTAGGTCTATATCAATTATTTAAAATTGTGGTTTAATCTTGCTATCATTTTTAGTTCGTCGCTATCATTTGGTTAGGCTACTACTTGTTTTGTAATAGATGCATCCGTGTTGACACAGAGCAATCGCCCGCGTGTTGAAAGCGCACCATCTCGGGTAGGAATGGCAGGCATGATGGGGTCTCGAACTTGGGTATTACTTACGTCGGTAAGCAGTCGAATAAATAGCGGAACATGCACATTTCAACATTGCAAACGAAGTGTACTCGGAGGCAAGGAATCCACCTATTAAGAATCACAACTAAAAACGAATTAATCGGGAAGACACCATACAACGCACTATATAACTCGAAATAATGGGGATAAAATGCCTAGGCCTAAATCTGCTGTTCACCCATTTTTTTATGTTGCAGATTGGGTTTATTTAGTTCACCTCAAGAAGTCAACAAACAGGCATATTACTGCAGTCGTTTCATTCTCATTTAAACTAGCCTATTAAATCCGGTATATTAAAAAAAAAGTTAAAAACGAATAAATAGGCTAGGCTTATAGGCCAATTAATTATGTTTTTCGAACTGTGAAAATCGATGTTAAATTGTTCGCCTTGTCAAGTGGCCAAAACAACTCGGAGCTTGCTTGTTTCGAAGCCTACAATAGCCAAGCAAACTGACACAAAAATGTTGCACATTTTGAGAAGCCTAGACCTGAACATTAGCCAACACAATTCTTACCTTAAATGCAAGTCGAACGTAGCTGATACAAATTAATAACCTTGAACACGCGTCGTTACAATGTTGCCGAACTACTCTCACAATTCCACAGCATCGAGATACCGTTCTCTCTTGTTGATGTCTAGCTCGCTGTGTATGGGACTTGGTAGTTGTGGACTCAGTGCGCGTGCGCCCCATCCACGCCTCCATTTTCTGACTTTCTTCAATCAACCTGATTTGCATAAACGGCTGACGTTTCATCGCGTTTCCACTCTGCTGGCGTTATGAGGATGGGAGCATTGCGCGGGAACAGGGGGCTCGTCTTTCGTTGCTATGGCACGTTGAAGAATGTAAGCAAAGAGGCGGAGACAGTCTTTTACTATGGAACGCCAGATGGCTTGTTAAAATGCATTCGCTTGAGTAATGGCCGTTATAACAAAACATTAGTAACTGGACTTAGGTCTCGCTTAGTGGACAAGGACTCGTGTAGCTGGGTAACTCCAACATACATTTATTTAAAAGTGAGAACCACTCACTGACATCTGACTTTTTATCAAATCAAATTGTATTGATATGCGGGTGTAGAGAAACGCTTGTGTTCCTAGCTCCAAAAGTGCAGTCATTTAAAAAAATACAACTTTTTTTTACTCCAGCTATTTAAAAACCTCTTAAGGATCCCCCCTTTCAAAAAATGTTCACCTAAAATGACATACCCAACTCTGACTGCCTGTAGCTCAGGACCTGAAGCAAGGATATGCATATTATTGATACCATTTGAAAGGAAACACTTGGAAGTTTGTCGAAATGCAAAATGAATGTAGGAGAATATAACACTTTAGATCTGGTAAAAGATAATTCAAATAAAAAACATGTGTTTTTTTGTATTTTTTTGTACCATCATCTTGTAAATGCAAGAGAAAGGCCATAATATATTATTCCAGCCCAGGCACAATTTCGATTTTGGCCACTAAATGGCAGCAGTGTATGTACAAAGCTTTAGACGGATACAATGAACCATTGCATTTCTGTTCAAAATGTATCAAGACTGCCCAAATGTGCCTAATTGGTTTATTAATAACTTTTCAAGTTCATAACTGTGCACTCTCCTCAAACAATAGCATGGTATTCTTTCACTGTAATAGCTACTGTAAATTAGACAGTGCAGGTAGATTAACAAGAATTTAAGCTTTCTGCCAATATCAGATAAATGTCAGGATTTGTGAAAAAGTATAAATGTATTTGGCTAAGGTGTATGTAAACTTCCAACTTCAACTGTACATTTTTTGATGCATGCCAGAAAAGCCACAACACAACACTAAACAATACATTAATTGCACTATAACAGTGATAAATGGTACCCACAAACTGTTAGAGGCTACATAAGCTGTCCCAACAGCAGAGTCCAAACAGCAGTCCCAACACCTTACCACTGCCACACTTGGCTATCAATAGAGCCTTGTCTGGCAGTGAAACAGTTCATTCAGCCTAATTTACTGCCTTTTAAAAGAACATCGCTGATATGGCTGACTTGCTTAAACAAATTTGGTTTCTACTGATAATTGAGATGGACAAACTGTGTCATAAGGGGACGGCGAGTGGATAAGAGGAAATCCTTAATTTCGATGAAGACATTAATGAGCGGGCTACGACGGATGTAGTCAATTTAACTATTTTTTCGGCATTTTTTAAATGTAAAGTGACAGAATTCAGAACATGGGCCGTTCTTACAGTATTCTCCCTGTACACCAAGTCAGAACGATATGATAAATACTTGGGGGCATATAAACAGACAATGAAAGCTTTTACAATATTTGATGATGACATTTCTCTAAAACAGGCTATAGGCTACATGTGCACCACCAAGTCAGAACAGTAGGCTAAGTTATGAGGGGAAATGGGACCAAATTATTATGGAGAGGAACAGGGGCTACTAACACCTTACTACACAACATTAGTATTTCTTTCTTAGCTACAGTATACATATCTCCCTGGCATATTACATCATTTATGCAGCAGCATACAATACATTTTTGGACTCACCTTGTTGTGCTGTGCTCACTTGAACAGGAATGTGCCGCAGCAGTCCTGGTGGGCAAATTTTGTCATCAAAGTCTAGCATTTTTGGACTCACCTTGTGTCACACCCTGATCAGTTTCACCTGTCCTCGTTATTGTCTCCACCCCTTCCAGGTGTCGCTTGTTTTCCCCAGTGTATTTATCCGTGTGTCCTGTCTCTCTGTGCCAGTTTGTCTCATATGTTAGTTGAGTAAACCTGCATGTTTTTCCTCATACTCCCTTTTCTATTCTCTTTGGATTGTCCTCCTGGTTTTGATGCCTGCCCGACTCTGAACTTCTTTCCCGCCTGCCTAATCATCCTGCCTGGCCTCACCTTGATTCTGCCTGCCTGTACCTTTTGGACTCTGAACTGGTTTTGACCCTTTTGCCTGTCCACGACCATTCTCTTGCCTTCCCCTATTGGATTGATACATATTGTAAGACTCCAACCATCTGCCTCCTGTGTCTGTGTCTAGCCTTGTGTCATGCATGATACCTTGTTGTACTGTGCTCACTTGAACAGGACAGTGGTGAGGCGGGCTTTCGTGAGCAGATTTTGTCATGAAAATTTGTCATCAAAATCGGGCATTCTCTGGATTTATGGAGCTTTCAATATAACTGGGAACTCTGGGGGGGGGGGACCAGGTTGAATCATGAGGATCACTGACATCATGATTCAGGTTGAAGCTCTAGAAAGAGGCCAGAGTTCCTGACTTGGAATTCTGAGTTGGATGACCATTCAAAATATATTTTCCCATTCTGAGTTTTTTTCTTAAGAGTTCCCAGTTGTCTTGAACTCACTGAACTCATTCCCCAGTATGTTTTATATCCTTTGGTCTGATGAGTCCAAATTTGAGATTTTTGGTTCCAACTGCCGTGTCTTTGTGAGACGCAGAGTAGGTGAACGGATGCTCTTTGTGAAGCATGGAGGATGAGGTGTGAGGGTGCTTGGCTGGTGACCGTGTCAGTGATTTATTTACAATTCAAGGCACCCTTAACCATAATGGCTACCACAGCATTCTGCAACGATATGCCATCCCAACTAGTTTGCACTCAGCGGGACTACCATTTGTTTTTCAACAAAACAATGACCCAACACACCTCCAGGCAGTGTAAGGGTTATTTGTGTAAGGGCTATAAGAAGGAGAGGGATGGAGTGCTAGTGATGGAGTGCTGCATCACATGACCTGGCCTCCACAATCACCTGACCTCAACCCAATTGAGATGGTTTGGGATGAGTTGCACCGCATAGTGAAGGAAAAGCAGCCAACAAGTGTTCAGCATTTGTGGGAACTCCTTCAAGACTTTTAGAAAAGTATTCCAGGTGAAGCTGGTTGAGAGAATGCCAAGTGTGTAAAGCTGTCATCAAGGCAAAGGGTGGCTACTTTGAAGAATCTCAAATATAACATATGTTTTGATTTATGTGACACCTTTTTGGTTACTAAATTATTCCATATGTGTTATTTCATAGTTTTGATGTCTTCTCTCCTCGGATGGGGCCACAGTGTCTCCTGACCCCTCCTGTCTCAGCCTCCAGTATTTATGCTGCAGTAGTTTGTGTCGGGGGGGCTAGGGTCAGTTTGTTATATCTGGAGTAATTCTCCTGTCCTATTCGGTGTCCTGTGTGAATCTAAGTGTGCGTTCTCTAATTCTCTCCTTCTTTCTTTCTCTCTCTCGGAGGACCTGAGCCCTAGGACCATGCCCCAGGACTACCTGACATGATGGCTCCTTGCTGTCCCCAGTCCACCTGACCATGCTGCTGCTCCAGTTTCAACTGACCTGAGCCCTAGGACCATGCCCCAGGACTACCTGACATGATGACTCCTTGCTGTCCCCAGTCCACCTGGCCATGCTGTTGCTCCAGTTTCAACTGTTCTGCCTTACTATTATTTGACCATGCTGGTCATTTATGAACATTTGAACATCTTGGCCGTGTTCTGATATAATCTCCACCCGGCACAGCCAGAAGAGGACTGGCCACCCCACATATGCTCTCTCTAATTCTCTTTCTTTCTCTCTCTCGGAGGACCTGAGCCCAAGGACCGTGCCCCAGGACGACCTGACATGATGACTCCTTGCTGTCCCCAGTCCACCTGACTGTGCTGCTGCTCAAGTTTCAACTGTTCTGTCTTGTTATTATACGACCATGCTGGTCATTTATGAACATTTGAACATCTTGGCCATGTTCTGTTATAATCTCCACCTGGCACAGCCAGAAGAGGACTGGCCACCCCCCATAGACTGGTTCCTCTCTAGGTTTCTTCCTAGGTTCTGTGAGTTAATCTGCACACTAAATTACTGTAGCAAGCTAGCAAGTAAACTTTAAGAAAAATAATTTTCAAAATATATTTACTTACTTTAATAGGTTCTCCCACTGCCTCTATTTTCTGTGTCCCTAGAAAAACTAAATACATAAATGTCCTAAAGCAAAAATACACACAAATAATATTATCTGATGAAATTGCTTTAGAAAGGGGCACAAGACAGGGATGTCCTCTCTCCTCCCTGCTGTTTTCACTGGCAATTGAACCACTTGCATAAATTCATTGGTCAGGAACCAAACGTAATATGTATAAGTATTGGTAAACATAAGTATCACGGAACCAAACTAAACTCATTTGCAGATGATCTCCTAATATACCTGACCAATATTGAAAACTCAATATCTGAAAATCTCAGGATATAAAATTAAAGTGGAAAAACCCAAATATTGGCAATAGGAAAAAGAAAAAGAACAACTCATGAACTGCAGCAATCCTATAAGTGAACCACAAAAAATATCAAATACTTTGGATGTCTTATAAGTGACAACAAACAACAAATATATAACGATATCTTCATGCCATTACTCAACAATATGAAAGCAGATCTAATTAAATGGAACACTTCCCATTAATCTTACAAGTAGAATAAACCTCTTCAGAATAGCATGGCTCCCAAAGTTTTTATATGAATTCTCGGTAATACTGATTACCCCACCAAAGATATTCATTAAAAAGGTATACTCTGTCATAACAGACTTTATAAGGGCAAATAAAACTCATAGAATAAAAAGGCAAGTTTTACATCTTCCTAAGTCTGAGGGTGGTTTTAATCTACCAGACTTGAAATTGTATCAACTCACCACCCAAGGCTTTTACTCGTGACATATAGTTAAATGCTCTAAAGTGGAACAATGGGTACACATTGAAGATGTAACGCTCATCCCCAGAATCTTTTCACATGTCTATTTTCAAAGGAAAAAGCTAAGAACATTAACAACTTCATAGTTATGAACACTATAACAATATGGAAGAATATTAAACTATTATTAAACTAAAATATTAACCTAAAAACACCACCCTATGGAACAATCCTTGGATAGTTTTTCAGAATTCACAGATAAATGTCACATTGTCTAATGATCGGAGACAGGCACAGGAATACGGAATAGGGTTTTTTATTTTCTCCACCCAAACAAAAGAGCGAGGTGTAAACCTCTAAATAATACACGGGGCGAGGCCCGTAAAACAAGTGCACAAATACATGGAAGCCGATACAACAGCATAGGTACTCACAGGACCAACGGACATGGTAACAATAACCGACAAGGACAATGGGGAACAGAGGGCACAAATATAACGTATTAATCAGGGGGAATGGGAACCAGATGTGCGTATTGAGACAAGACAGTTCGGGGTTGGTGGTAATGAATCCAGTTCAGTGATGCCTAGAAGGCTGGTGAACGGAATGAGCAGCAGTACCAGGGGATCCGTGACAGTACAGTGACAGGTTCCGTGACAGGTTCCGGGTAGAGAGCCAGACCCAGTCGCCTGGATAGAAGACAGGCGCCTCACTGCGGTGGCGGTTGGCCTGTTTCTTGTGCCAACGCACGGCCTGCTGGAGACGATTGTGCTCAGCGTTCCAGGTCTCCTCAGCGTCCCGAAACCACTCGTCCACAGCAGGGGCCTTGGTCTTGCTCAGATGCCAAGGTGCCAGGGCCGGCTGATACCCAAACATGCACTAGAAAGGAGTGAGGTTAGTGGAGGAGTGAAGGAGGGAGTTCTGCGCGTACTCAGCCCAAGGTAGAAAATCTGCCCACTCCCCTGGCCGGTCCTGACAGTAACACCTCAGGAACATGCCTACCTCCTGATTGACCCCCTCCACTTGCACATTAGCTTGAGGACGGTACCCGAAGGTGAGACTGACCATGACCCCCAGGCGTTCCATGAACGCTTTCCATACGCTTGAGGTGAACTGAGGGCCACAGTCTGACACAATGTCCTCCGGGATCCCATAGTGCAGGAAGACCTTAGTAAAATGAGCCTCCGTGGTTTGCATGGTCGACGGGAGCCCAGGCAGAGGAAGGAGGCGACAAACTTTTTAAACCGGACCACAACAACGAGAACAGTGGTGTTCCCCTGGGAGGGGGGAAAGTCTGTGACAAAGTCCACCGAGAGGTGAGACCAGGGTCATTGTGGAACCGGCAGGGGTAGGAGCTTTCCATAAGGGAGGTGTCTGGGTGTCTTAGACTGGGCACAGATGGAGCAGGAAGAGACGTAAACCTGGGCGTCCCTAGCCAAGGTGGGCCACCAGTACTTCTCAGTCATGCAGGCGATGGTACGGCCAGGATGACCCAACACAGGCGCCGTGTGCTCCCAGGCAAGGAGGCGGTCCCGCACACCCGTGGGTACGTAGATGCGGTTCTCCGGGCACTGTGCAGGTGCGGGTTCTGTGCGCAGGGCCTGCCGTATGTCGGTGTCCACGTCCCACTCCACTGGTGCGATGATGCGGGACAGAGGGATGATGGGGTCTCCTCTCCCTCTCTCTCCTATGCATCATAGAGGCAAGACAGGGCATCCACCTTCACATTCTTCAAGCCTGGCCTGTAAGAAAGCTTGATTTGGAACCTGGTGAAGAATAGAGCCCACCTGGCCTGTCTCGGGTTTAGCCTCTTCACTGCCCTGATGTACTCCAGGTTGCGGTGGTCCGTCTACACCAGGAAAGGGTGTTTGGACCCCTCCAGCCAGTGCCTCCACTCCTTCAGAGCCTTCTTGACTGCCAAGAGTTCCCAGTCCCTGACTTCGTAGTTCCTCTGGGCGGGGCTCAGCTGCCTGGAGTAGAAGGTGCAGAGCCAAAGCTTTGGAGGGATTCCGGTGCGCTGGGACAGCACTGCCCAGAATCCTACTTCGGAGGCATCCACCTCAACAATGAAGGGAAGTGAGGAGTCGGGATGTGCCTGCGCGGGAGCAGTGGTGAAGCGTGCCTTCAGTGTCTCGAATGCCCTCTCCGCCTCCACCATCCAACGAAGCCTCTGGGGACCTCCTCTCAGCAGGGAGGTAAGAGGTGCAACCACCGTGCTGAAGCCCCGGATGAACCTCAGGAAACAGTTGGCGTACCCCAGGAATCACTGGACTGCATTCATGGAGTTGGGGATGGGCCATGACCTGAATGAGAGCCACTCAGAGCCACTCCCCCGGTGGATATGAGATAGCCCAAAAAGGACACAGACCACAGGGTTGGAGCAGAATAATTCACTGGCTTGTCACCTCCTCGCCTATTTGTTGATAGAGGGCAGGTCGAGGAGAAATGACCCCTTTCCCCACAATAGGAGCAGAGTCCCAGATTCCTCCTTCTCCTACGCTCTGCCTCGGGCAAACATGCAGAACCCATCTCCATCGGCCCTGGCCACAGTGCAGGTGTAGCCATGGGCTCCAGATTTCGCGCATGTATTCGTTGGGACCATTGGAGGTTGTCCAAACGAATCGCCATGCTGATGAGCAGGTCGAGTGACACGTTGTCATCACAGCAGGCTAACTCCATCTGTACCTTCTCCCGCAGTCCGCTGCGGAACACAGTGATCAGAGCTGACTCATTCCATCCAGGGGCGGCCGTGATGGTCCGGAACTCCAGGGCCAACTCCGAGGTGGTCCTAGATTCCTGCCGTAGTCGGTGTAGGCACTCACCCCCCTCTCGGCCCTCCACAGGATGATCAAACACCGAGCAGAAGAGGAGGGTGAAGCACTCTTGGGACTCGACCTCGGGTCCGCCCATTTCCCAGACCGCGTCCCCCCAGTCCAGGACCCATCCGGTCAGTGCCGAGATGACGGTGGCAACCCTGTCTTTCCCGGAGACAGCCTCGGCGTAGTGAGCGAGATACATTTTGCATTGCAGAAGGAATCCCTTGCATCTCGCTGGTGCTCCGTGAAAGCGCTCTGGGAGGAACAGGGGTATTCCACGGACCGGCTCAGATGGGGCCGGTTGTGGTGTGGAGCTGGTGCCGGAACCGGTGCTGGAGATAGTAGGGACTCCACATTCCCCTCCAAGCGCCGGATAGTTGCCAGCATGATGTCCATGGCACTGCCGAGTCTGGAGAGACAGTCCGCGTGATGAAGGACTGTCTCTACGATGGTCCTGCTGTCTCCATTTAATTGGTTGGTTGTTCTGTCATGTTGTCTAATGATTGGAGACAGGTGCATGAATACCTAAATAATACACAGGACGAGACATGTAAAACAAGTGCACAAATACAGGTAGCGTAGCCTAGTGGTTAAAGCATTGGACTAGTTGCAAGGTTGCAAGATCGAATCCCTGAGCTGACAAGGTACAAATCTGTCGTTCTGCCCCTGAACAAGGCATTTAACCCACTGTTCCTAGGCCATCATTGAAAATAAGAATTTGTTCTTAACTGACTTGCCTACTAATAAAGGTAAAACATAATTACAATACATTCAGACCGCTTTAATTTTTCCATATTTTGTTACGTTACATGCTTATTCTAAAATTGATTAAATAAACGTTTTCCCTCATCAATCTACACACAATACCCCATAATGACAAAGTGAAAACAAGTTTTTAGAAAATGTTGCTAATTTATAAAAATAAATAAATGGATACCTTATTTACATAAGTATTCAGACCCTTTGCTATGAGACTCAATCGAGCTCAGGTGCATCCTGTTTCCATTGATCATCCTTGAGATGTCTCTGCAACTTGATTGGAGGCCACCTGTGGTAAATTGAATTGCTTGTACATGATTAGGAAAGGCACAAACCTGTCTATACAGAGTCTCAGAGTTGACAGGGGCAAAAACCAAGTTATGAGGTCAAAGGAACTGTCTGTAGAGCTCCAAGACAGGATTGTGTTGAGGTACAGATCTGTGGAAAGATACAAAAAAGCATTGAAGGTCCCCAAGAATACAGATGCCTCATTCATTCTTAAATGGTAGAAGTTTGGAACCACCAAGACTCTTCCTAGAGCTGTCCGCCCGGCAAACTGAGCAATCGGAGGAGAAGGGTCTTGGTCAGGGAGGCGACCAAGAACCTGACGGTCACTCTGACAGAGCTCTAGAGTTCCTCTGTGGAGATGGGAGAACCTTCCAAAAGGACAACCATCTCTGCAGCACTCCACCAATCAGGCCTTTATGGTAGAGTGGCCAGACGGAAGCCTCTCCTCAGTAAAAGGCTCATGGCAGCCCACCTGGAGTTTGCCAAAAGCCACCTAAAGGACTCTCAGGCCATGAGAAACTAGATTCTCTGGTCTGATGAAACCAAGATTTGGCCTGAATGCCAAGTGTCATGTCTGAAGGACAACTGGCACCATCCCTATGGTGAAGCATGATTTTGGCAGCATCATGCTGTGGGGATGTTCTTCAGCGTCAGGGACTGGGAGACTAGTCAGGATTGACGGAAAGATGAACGGAGCAAAGTACAGAGAGATCCTTTATGAAAACCTGCTCCATAGAGCTCAGGGCCTCAGACTGGGGCAAAGGTTCACCTTCCAACTGGACAACGACCCTAAGCACACAGCCAAGACAGGACAGGAGTGGCTTCAGGACAAGTCTCTGAATGTCCTTGAGTGGCCCAGACAGACCCTGGACTTGAACCCAATCTAGTATCTCTGGAGAGACCTGAAAATAGCTGAGACCTGACAGAGCTTGAGAGGATCTGCAGAGAAGAATGGGAGAAACTCCCCAAATACAGGTGTGCCAAGCTTGTAGCGTCATACTCAAGTCTGTAATCACTGCCAAGGGTGCTTCAACAAAGTACTGAGTAAAGACCCTGAAAACTTTTATTTAACCTTTATTTAACTAGGAAAGTCAGTAAGAACAAATTCTTATTTACAATGACAGTGTTCACCAGCCAAACCCTAACCAGGATGACGCTGAGCAAATTGTGCGCCGCCATATGGGACTTCCAATCAAAGCCGGTTGTTATACAGCCTGGAATCAAACCAGGGTCTGTAGTGATGCTGCTAGCACTGATATGCAGTGCCTTAGACCTCTGTGCCACTCTGGAGCCCACTTATATCAATCTAATATTTCAGTTTATTATTTATAATACGTTTGCAGAAATTCCTAACAAACTATATGCTTTGTCATTATGGGGTATTGTGTGTAGATTGATGAGGGGAAAACAATCAATTTAATCAATTTTAGAATAAGGCCTAGAATAAGACGTAACAAAATGTGGAAAAAGTCAAGGGGTCTGAATACATTCGGAATGCACTGTACTGCATTAACCCTTCTTGCACACATCTCCTTTGACTCGTCACATCTGCTGCTGCTTCTGTTTATCTATCCGGTTGCCTATTCACTTTATGCCTACCTATATGATCATATCTACCTTAATTACAGTTGAAGTCGGACGTTTACATACACTTAGGTTAGAGTCATTAAAAATTGTTTTTCAACCACTCCAAAAATTTCTTGTTAACAAACTATAGTTTTGGCAAGTCAGTTAGGACATCTACTTTGTGCATGACACAAGTCATTTTTCCCAACAATTGTTTACAGACAGATTATTTCACTTATAATTCACTGTATCACAATTCCAGTGGGTCAGAAGTTTACATACACTAAGTTGACTGTGCCTTTAAACAGCTTGGAGAATTCCAGAAAATGATGTCATGGCTTTAGAGGCTTCTGATAGGCTAATTGACATACTTTGAGTCAATTGGAGGTGTACCTGTGGATGTATTTCAAGGTCTACCTTCAAACTCAGTGCCTCTTTGCTTGACATCATTGGAAAATCAAAAGAAATCAGCCAAGACTTCAGAAAGAAAATTGTAGACCTCCACAAATCTGGTTTGTGGTACCACGTTCATCTGTACAAACAATACTATGCAAGTATAAACACCATGGGACCACGCAGTCGTCATACTTCTCAGGAAGGAGATGTGTTTTGTCTCATAGAGATGAACGTACATTGGTGCGAAAAGTGCAAATCAATCCCAGAACAACAACAAAGGACCTTGTGAAGATGCTGGAGGAAACAGGTACAAAAGTATCTATATCCACATTAAAATGAGTCCTACATTGACATAACCTGAAAGGAAGAAGCCACAGCTCCAAAACCGCCATAAACAGCCAGACTACGGTTTGCAAATGCACATGGGGACAAAGATCGTACTTTTTGGAGAAATGTCCTCTGGTCTGATGAAACAAAAATAGAACTGTTTGGTCATAATGACCATCATTATGTTTGGAGGTAAAAGGAGGAGGATTGCAGCCGAAGAACACCATCCCAACCGTGAAGCACGGGGGTGGCAGCATCATGTTGTGAGGATGCTTTGCTGCAGGAGGTACTGGTGCACTTCACAAAATAGATGGCACCATGAGGAAGGAAAATTATGTGGATATATTAAAGCAACATCTCAAAACATCAGTCAGGAAGTTAAAGCTTGGTCGAAAATGGGTCTTCCAAATGGACAATGACCCCAAGCATACTTCCAAAGTTGTGGCAAAATGGCTTAAAGGACAACAAAGTCAAAGTCAAGGAGTGGCCATCACAAAGCCCTGACCTCAATCCCATAGAAGATTTGTGGGCAGAACTGCAAAAGCGTGTGCGAGCAAGGAGGCCTACAAACCTGACTCTGTTACACCAGCTCTGTCAGGAGCCCCCGATGTGACTCTTACATTTATCTACACTCTGTGCAAAAGGTTTTGTCTTTTCAGGAATTCAGCCTTTTCTGGGTTGATCTCCCGAACCCCCAATGTCACACCTCTGAGAAGCAGAGGTTATTTTGTAATTACATCATGTATATCTGATATCTAATTAGAGATGAACTTTACAGTAAAACTATTGGTCAACAACTGAGATGCTTATAAAAAGGGTTGTAGATTCATTGTTCTCTCTCTCTCTCTATGCTTAGAATAATGCCTTGTAACTGAAGCTTTATGCCCTGTATGTGAATCCTTTCATTTTACAATGTAATTCCATTCTCAGACATTTCTTAATGGCCTGTTACTGTAACTCACCTATCGGGCTGATGGGCTCATTGCTTTCAGTTACACGAGTCGTGAGAATCATATCACCCGGCAAACAAAGCAAACAGTTTATCTCAGACTTTAATCTTTAACGACACGTTTCATAAATATTCAAAGTAACAATAGTACATTATTGCTTACCCTCATATCTATGTTCAGGTAATATTAGTAGAGACTTGGTCATTGTGGCTTTGACTAAGGACAGTGCTTGCAGGACAACGCACGAGACAGTATCTTGGGACCTTG
Source organism: Oncorhynchus keta (assembly GCF_023373465.1). NCBI lineage: Eukaryota > Metazoa > Chordata > Actinopteri > Salmoniformes > Salmonidae > Oncorhynchus > Oncorhynchus keta. The sequence continues at coordinate 11,492,447 of NC_068437.1, read as the reverse complement.
TCAACAAAGAAAGCACATGTAATATCAATATAATATGAAGCTCATTTCTGTACTCAGTGTTTCGACCTAGCAATTACAATTAAATAAGCAACACGATATTACGATCAGAAAATGCAGAAAACACTTTTCTACTCGTTGACAGATTGTTTTCACAAGGCTACTGTAATTAACATTGTATATTGTGACATTGGATGACTGAAGGACGACTTCTTACTTGGCGACGTTCAAATAAACAAACATTCACATTAAAAAAAAGAAGCTGTGTGAACAAAATGTTCATTTAACACAAGACCACTTTCAATATTTCACTAATCTATATTTGTCAGCAAAACCAGAATGACCCCGGAGGCAAACAGTGAATCGAACAACACAGATCAATAAGTCAGGGAACATTAAGAGTCGTGCCTCTTATGGCTTCAGTAGGTCAAATAAAACCTCCAATGTACAGGACTAGGCAACTGTTGCACAGAGACAATTTCAAGTACAATTACATGAGATTTTGGTAACACTTTAAATCAACTTTCATGAATGGGCATTCATAAACATACTTCTTTTGAAAATTACCCCCTTTTTCTCCCCAATGTCGTGGTATCCAATTGGTAGTTACAGTCTTGTCCCATCGGTGCAACTCCCGTACAGACTTGGGACAGGCGAAGGTGGAGATCCGTGCGTCCTCCGAAACATAACCGAGCTGAACAGCACCGCTTCTTGACACAATGCCTGCTTAACTCGGAAGCCAGCTGGAAAGCAACTGTGTCTGCGTGCATTGCACCCAGCTCGCCATAGGAGTCGTTAGAGTGCAATGGGACAAGAACATCCCTGCCGGCCAAACTGTCTCCCGGTCACAGCTGGCTGCGACAGAGCCTGGACACGAACCAGGATCTCTAGTGGCACAGCTAGCACTGCGCCACTCGGCAGGCCACTAATAAACAATTTATAAACGTACATGTTATTTGTAAGCCTTTATAAGCATAATATTTTATAACATTTATAGGTTATAAAGCATTTGATGTTTTTTTTCATGAAAGATATTACAAAGTGTTACCAAGGTTTGGAGGACAAACATGTACACCAGCTTTTGAGCAGAGTAACTATCCTAAATGAATCCATTCACAATGCCCATACCATAAAAATACACATGATTGGCGGGCAGAAAAACTGTGTCGAGAGAATACAGGGGTGTATTCATTAGTGCATACCATTGAAAACGGTAGCAAATATTAGTGTTTCTCATTGGACAAGTTTGTCCCTCCTCGTTTCGGCCCGTTTGGTTCCTAGTGAATACGCCCCTGATATGGTCATGCATGCATTTGTCAGGTTTATATTCCCAAGGAAAGCATAACAGCAATAGGGTTCAAAGTAGGCCTGGTGGGCAGGTCAAAGTTCATGACCATCACTACCACCGCAACTCTTTTCTCCTCCCTTGTTCTTCACGATGTGAGACATCAAAGCTGGCTGGGTAAAAGGGAATCACTCCGCCTCACTCCTCCTACAGACAGATCACAGTGTAGATAAGCATAAGAGGAGAAGAAAGAAAAAACATGTTTTCTTCTGTGTGTATGTACAGTATGTATGACATTGACTGATTTAGTGGACAAGGCAATAAGCCTGCTGTGCTGTGGCAATAGAGGCCTGCAGAAGCTGCCGTTTGGCAGTGGCTTGTTTCTGGGTTCCTTCCCCTCCCAGACACCACCCACAAATAACTTCCTCTTTTCATGAGAGTTCAGCTGTCTCGTTCTGACCAGCCCTGGTGGTTGTGTCTCAATAGTCGAAAGCCTGTGTCGCACAAAGCAATTTGGACGCAATTTCTGTAGTATACGTAAGTTGCTAACAGGGTTGCTCGGGGAGTAATTTGTTAGATGTAATCAGTCACATGTAATCAGCGAGAAAGTAATCGGATTACATTATGAAGTTTGGGTAATCAAAAGGTTATTTACCCTTACATTTTGGACAGGTAATTAGTAACTAACGGATTACATTTAGAAAGAAACCTACCCAACCCTGGTTGCAAGTGACATCTGAGTCCCGAACAGAACGATATGACAAGTCTTGTAGCTCACTGATTGGACATTGCATACAGTCAGTTGGTGAAATAGGATCGATCTCTAGCACTTGCGATGCAATGCAACTAAGTTGCTGGCCATTTTTGTGGGTTGACACACTGAGCAACCCAGATGTAACTTTGTTGCGAGCATTAAAAAAATTGCATTCAGATTGCTTCGTGTGACTTCGGCTTAAAGTAACTTCCTGTCATTGTCTCCTATCCTTCCTCTACACTAGATCGGACGGGATTGAAGAGGTGATGATCCAATGACGAGCTTTGTGCCACACTGCTTACTTACAACTGCCAAATCTACGCAGATCGGTGCGGAAAGGAAGGAGAGAGGACACCGTGAGAGGCAGTCATTAGGGCTGTGACGGTCATGTCATTTTGGATGACGGTAATTAGTCAGCCAAATGACCGCGGTCATCGTTATATAACCATATGAATAGCAAAACAAATTATATATATATATATATTTTTTAAGGGGCAATCTGCAGTTGCTACATTCATTTTGGGACTTGTGACTGAGTGATATGTACTCATTGATTCTTGAAGAATATAACTAACAAATGCCTCATTTAGATCAAATGTTATACGCCATCAGAACCTAAAATATAAGCTTGTTTTACTCCAATGTTTGAAAACAAAGTACATCTAAAACTAACACTTTACCCTAAAACATGGTTAATACTATAATTCTGACATCATGGATGGTCAGTCTTTGCATCCATAACTCTGTTTATGAATTTGAGAGTGGTTACATTTCTCCAGCCCCGTCCCTCAGCTTTACACCAAAGCAGGGGTGCTTTATTGCTTCAACCGCAGATTGCCGCTTTAAAGACGCACATTTTCTCTCTCCTGACTGCTGCTGCAGGGAGGGGGGGGCGTTGCCTAGGCAACTGAATACTAGTTAGCTACAACATCCTGCCTGTTTCACCAAGGAGCAACAAAGTTTCATCCGTTGTAGAGTCCGTGTTACAGCAGAAACCGACGCAACCGCACAAATGCCCAGCCGTCCCGTCAGCTGTTCATTCCACCCCCGCCCCCCAAAAAACATGATCATAATTTCAATGGTTATGAAGGTGATTTTATTTTCATGACAGTCTTCATCCATAACCGTCAGTTAAGTGGTTATACGGTAATTGTGCCAGCCCTAGCAGTCACTCGACTCTGTTGAGGTCCTGCTACCCTGCCCTGTGTACGTTGTGCATTATGTGAATAGGGGTAAAACTCCATATCCCAGTGTCCTCAGTGGCGGTGGGGTTAAAGGTCAACCCCCTTAATGAGGGCCGTCTCCAGGGTGATGGGGAACTCGTGGAGGGTATGGAGGATGCGAGAGAGGGAGTTGACGGCCGCGTGGTCCAGGACCAAAGCCGACTCCTCGTAGAGACGTGCCGTCAGCTGGGACTCGGCCAACAAGGGGAGCCACTGGGGCAGCAGCTGGTCCCTGCCAACACAAAGGGTCAAAGGTCAAATCATAACTTTCTCCAGAGGTCTATTCAGGAAGGTGCAATGCTACCTAACATTCAGACAGAAATACATTGTGTAAAACAAATCTGATTGCCTACCATGTGAAATAGAGTGATCATGTCAGCTCTATTCATTACATTTCTATCTGCAATGTTCTGAATGTTCCACCTCTCTAAATACACCCCATGATTATTCTGATTAGGACGAAGTTGCCCCAAGGCAACTGATCTAAGAAAAGTTTTGCATTTATGCTATAATGGTTAAGGATTGGAATTGGCGAGAGGGAGCTGATCCTAAATCTGTGCCTATAGGGGCAACTTGTACCTGGAGCTGTTGACTAGGCCCTCAGATTCAAGTTAGGCATTTTATTTAAAATTCAACAACATCAATTAAGTGAGCTCATTCAATATGGGTTTTATTTGATGCTTCTTCCAATATAGTGGTCAGTTACTAGCTAGGTGGTCCGTCTCAGGAAAATGTAGATACAATATACAAAAGAGTACTATGTCCAAACAAAGCACCTCAGACCACTTACTACCCAAAATCCTCGCCGAAATAACAGAGTGCGATGTAAACGAGTCAGGTCGGTGACTGTGAGGCCTTGGGTGCTCCAGGAAGGGGCAAGACTGTGCTGAAGCCCCCTCTAGAATAGCCCTTGCACATACACGCATGTACTATATATTGCAAGCACTCGTATGCATGGACCAAGCTACTGCTTACCTACCCCCAGTGAAAAATGTATAGTGCCGCCCCTGGGCCTTGGAGACCAATTAAATAATCAAAATGTTGATTTATTAGCCTATTTGTTATAAGTATTGAGGTATAGCGTGTGAAATCATTGTCAAAGGTACCATACACATCTAGATTATTGATGTATTTAAAATGTTGACATGTAAAAAATGTATTAATTTAACCTTTATTTCACTAGGCAAGTCGGTTAACAACGAATTCTTATTTACAATGACGGCCTACCATATAGAATTATCAAAATATTATTTTTAACAACTCCAAAGCAAATACATGTGGTGCAGGAACCACTGACTCGCTGCATTTCTCTATTATCAAGACACGTGCTGGTAACGCTTAACTGGTTCGGACAGCTCATGAGGTGTCCTAAATATCTGTCCACTAGGGGTGACTCTTATTATTAAAGAGGCTTCATGCATAGCTTTTATTTGTACTCATAAGAGTAAAATGTCTATTCTCAGCACTTACGACCAATCTTCTACTTTGTGTGGTTACGGGCCCATTCCTGTTGCCAGCCACTCTGCCGGAGCAGCGCTCAGGGGCTTCAGGGGGAGTGAACGTGTGTAACTCTGACTGACACAATTAACACAACCACCAGAGGGCAGGGGTGACGTTCCGATTTTCATTAGAAAGCCCTGTTCAAATGCATCTATCCAAGTCACACCTGCACAAGTGGGGTCTCAACCGGGGTTTATTCTGAAGGATGCAGCGTTCTGAACAGGCAGATAGAAATATGATGACCAGAGCTGAAATGATTCCCTATTCTGCATGACAGTCATATCTGTTCTACTTGTTGGATTCTGAGAATATGAAATATACTTATTCATGTCACTGAGGGAGAGAGGGTAATGTATAACATTTACATGATATCAGGTATCCTATTGAAATATTGAGTGCTTAGGTTTAGAGGGTCTACACTAGAAGTGAATGGTTATCTGTAGGAGGGAGGTATGTGGTGTGTGCAATTAAGCTTGGAATGTGCTGAGTGCAGGGAAAGTGATCACATGTGGCAGGCATTGATAAGGGGAGAGAGCCAAGGATTAGTGATGAAGGGGGGTCGAGATGAGCTCAGGTCACGTTAACTTCTTTGGGACTGGGGGGCAGTATTGAGTAGCTTGGATAAAAAGGTGCCCAGAGTAAACTCCCTACTACTCAGGCCCAAAAGCTAGAATATGCATATAATTAGTAGATTTGGATGGAAAACACTGTTTGAATGATGTCTGTGAGTATAACAGAACTCATATGGTGTCTGGCAGAGTGCCATGAGCTTATCACGCACGCCCCGTGAGAGTTAGCTGCTTTCCATTGCATTTCTAAAGACAAAGGAATTCTCCGGTTGGAACATAATTGAAGATTGTTAAAAACATCCTAAAGATTGATTCTATACATCGTTTGACATGTTTCTACGAACTGTAATAGAACTGTTTTGACATTTCGTCTGAACAAGTGATCGCGCATTATGCATTTGGATTACTGGGCTAAATGCGCAAACAAAAATGAGGTATTTGGACATAAATGATGGACTTTATCGAACAAAACAAACATTTATTGTGGAACTGGGATTCCTGGGAGTGCATTCCGATCAAGATCATCAAAGGTAAGTGAATATTTATAACGCTATTTCTGACTTTTCTGACACCTCTCTTTTTTTGGAAAATGTCTGGATATTTTTCTGTGACTAGCGCTGACCTAACATAAATCGCAAGGTGTGCTTTCGCCGTAAAGCGTTTTTGAAATCTGACACAGCGGTTGCATTAAGGAGAAGTTCATCTACATATCCATGTGTAACACTTGTTTATTATGAGTATTTCTGTAATTTGATGTGGCTCTCTACACTTTCACCGGATGTTTGTTTGAGACAACGCATTTGTGATCATAACACACCAATTTCAAATGAGGTTTTTGGACATAAAGATGAACTTTATCGAACAAAACACACATTTAATGTGTAACATGAAGTCCTGTGAGTGCCATTTGATGAAGATCATCAAAGGTTAGTGATTAATTTAATCGATATTTCTGATTTTCGTGAGCCCTCTCCTTGGCTGGAAAATGGCTGTATGGTTTTCTGTGACTAGGTGCTGACCTAACATAATAGTTTGGTGTGCTTTCGCTGTATTTACAATAAGTTATTTACAATAAGTGTATCTTTAAAATGGTGTAAAATATTTGTATGTTTGAGGAATTTTAATTATGGGATTTCTGTTGTTTTGAATTTGGCGCCATGCAATTTCATTGGCTGTTGGTGAGGTGGGACGCTACCGTCCCACATATCCCAGAGAAGTTAAGGGAGAAAGAAAAGTTTTTGACCCGTATCACTTAAGTGTCCTGCCTAGCAGTAAAGACAATATTTGTACAGATGTGTAAGTGGACACTCAGCCTTTTGCTTGTGTGAAAATGTTTTTGTCTAATGCATCTATATTGATCCTCTGGGAAGAATAAACTTGGTTAAGCTTTCATAGCATCCGTTGAGATTGAACTCTGAAAATTAGAACCTAACATACTAAATATATTTACAGTATATCTGAATGTTTTTTGATGTGACGTTACATCCTCCTGGCCCCTACCATCTCCATTGCCGTTTGAACTTTCAACTTTGACCTCTCACCTGACTCCCAAGCAGACCAGCAGCTGGAACTTGCCCTCCTTGCCGATGTTCCGCGGCGAGGCGTTGATGGCGTTGGCATAGTGACACAGAGAGTCACACAGTTCCGTTGACCCCCGCAAGTCACCCATTTGATCCGCCGTCTCAATGGAAACCACCACCTTCTCTGTGGGGGAGAGGTGCGGAGCAGGTAACACATTAGAAGGACAGGGTTCATAGATAAATAATGACTATTCCTACACTAGACTTCTAGTAATTTTATTTCTATGGCAAGGATGACCCTTGGATAACTATGGAATAAAGATCTGAGCTAAGGAGGCGGGCCAAATTGAGAAGTCGTTCTATGATTTCAGTAAGTGTATGTACTGTTCTAGAAAAATAACTGTTGAAGGCAAAGATGAGGCTGTGCTGCACTAACAATGAATAATGTAAAAGTGAACTTACACTAAATCAGCCACTAGATTGAGACAGGTTATATGGACTTAGAGTACTACACTCCACATAGTCTGTCCGCGTGCACACACACCCACACCCACTTACCCACAAAGTCCCATATGAACACACTCCTTTGGAATAAGCGGGAGGACTTGAAGCCATGCAGGAGGAACTGTTCCAGGGAGCGCACCAGCCCCTCCTCTCCACACAGCAGAGCAGTCAGGTTCCCCCTCTGAGGAGAGGAGAGGTCTTGCATTCAGAAATGTTTGGGCATATCATCACAGAAATTGGAACGCAGGTTTAGTAAGCCAGGAGTCCACCACAATGATGACATTTGATGCACGAGTTCAATGGTATGAGAGTAGCCAATTTTCACGTCCCATAAAGTGTCCTTGCAAATGAGGCACTACTGTCTTGCCTATGGTGTTGTACAATTGCCGGGCTGCAGTGTGGAGGAGTTGAATTATGGTTGCCACGGTGACAAACCCCAACACAGGGCGATAGTATTTAGTACACTTAATTTCCAAAGGGCTTTCAAAGTACCACGCTTCAGCTTTCCCTTCAGGTTCCTAAAATAACCAAATCCAAAGCATTTGCTGTCACACAATCACCCAAAGCGTTGTGTTTTTATACATTATAATTGAATGGATTTTCTTTCCAATTTTCTGTAATTTACAATACACCGAGGGGCTGTGTAAATCTGCAAGGCTCCTCAGCTTCTGCTGTGCCGAGGAAAGGGTAATTTATTCAAGCTGATTGATAGAGGCGTTGTCCTGGTGGCAGGGGCTAAGTGGCATCCAATTAAAATGTTATTAAGGTGCACCACAGGCCCCATAGTAGCAATACTACCGTGATTCACCAACAGTCTCTACAGGGCTTGGTGTTTAAAGGGGAGGTCAGGGCCCGTATCCACTAAGCGTCTCAGAAAAGGTCCTAGGAATCCTGTTAAAACCCGTTTTAGGACAACAACAACAAAGAACTCTTCGCTCAGAGGACATTTTAAGATGATATTATAACGCTGCTCAGAGAAACTCTGATCCAGGAGTAAAAATCAGCCTATAAAAGTTTAACCCGCAATCAGGACAGTTGGAGGTACGTAAAGGTAAGGTTGTGGTGACGTTGTTGAAAATCATGGGGAATAACCAATCGCGAGGAGACATTGCCAGCTGTGAACTCTGTAGCATGCTACAGAAAACCAAGGTGAACCAAATGTTACAATGGTAAAACATTTAACGGCCTATACTTTACACCTGACACGAACACTTTGCCTACTCTGTTTTATTTTTTTATAATGTGATGGGCCTATTGCACTGAATCATACAGTATTGCCTGTCTATGGTGCAGGACCCACTGACTCTCTGCCAATCACCAAGACACCTGCTGGTAACATAACTGGTTAGGACAGCTCGAGCTCTCCTAAATATCTGTCGACTAGGCAGGACTCTTACGACGAAAAGGGCTTCATGAACAGCTTTTATTTTTTTTTAGCCATAAGAGTAGGAGTAAAACGTCTACTCTCAGACTTATGACCAATGCTCTACCCTGAGTCACTGTGGATACGGCTTCAAGGCAGGCTTTTAAAAGGGGGAGGTCAGAGCAGGCCGTAGACTAGAGAGAGAGAGAGAAAAAAAAAGCCAGTCTGCCTTTTAACTGTGAGAGATTCTGCCTTGCAGAGTGAAGGTCATGAATCGTGTACAAGAAACACGAACACACTAGAGTTGGGAGGTGTCCAGATGTTCATAGAGTTCCTGTACCATACCGGGGTATACTGTACTACCAGCAGTGGACCAGCAAGGTATTTCTTTCCAAACGTTTAAAAAAACATACAGAACAATTTAGGCAGCAGGGATCTTAATCCAGGAGGAGGTTGGTTGTCTCTGTTGTAACCAAGAAGCTTGATCTCGCAAACGAGCCACTTATCGAGCAAGTGAGCAAACAAAATGCATAGGCTGGAGCCCTGGGGTCTCATTTATAGACGTTGCATACGTACAACATATGTCCCAAACATGTGAATGCCAGTTTTCACAAAAAAAGTTGGAATTTATAAAGAATGTGCTTTTCTCCCCGCTAACTTTAGACCATGCGTATGCTCAGCCAAGAAGCTAAAAATACACACTAAACTTTAGCCTGTTAGGCTTAAGCCTGCATATGGCCTGCATGTTCTGTTGTTAAAATAGTGCTATACAAATAAAATGCATAATTATTTTTGTATTATTCTTATTGTCACTTATTATTTGAGATATTTTTACATTATAGGTTAAATATAATTTGTCACTTGGGCTTATGGCTATTCCTTATAGGCTAATCAATTCTCACTCATTAACCATTTGCCAGCAGCATACCACCCTGCACACCACTGCTGGCTTGCTTCTGAAGCTAAGCAGGGTTGGTCCTGGTCAGTTCCTAGATGGGAGACCAGGTACTGCTGGAAGTGGTGTTGGAAGGCCTGTAGGAGGCACTCTTTCCTCTGGTCTAAAAAAATATCCCAATGCCCCAGGGCAGTGATTGGGGACACTGCCCTGTGTAGGGTGCTGTCTTTTGGAAGGGATGTTAAACGGGTGTCCTGACTCTCTGAGGTTATTAGCCACAGGGACTTTCAGAGGAAATAGTGTGACAGATCGGGCATATCACAGCCCTCCCTCTGCCGTGTAATGCCAAGTGTTGGATGGCATCATTTGTCTGTGTCTGAGGTACATACGGTTCCCCTACACAGCCAGTGAACAGGCAAAAAAACTATTGCAATTTATAGCAATGGAAGGTTTTCCAAATTGTGATCGGGGCGATCGACTGCCCTAGTGTTGCAATAAGGGCAACAGTGAGAACAAGTTTGTGTATGTGAACTGGAAAAACGTCCACTCCATCAATGTGCAAGTGATTTGTAATCGACAAATGGCACTCACCGATGTTGTTGACCATTGGCCCGGTTCAAGTCACGACTTGTTCATCCGGATGAACAGCAGTGTGGGCAACAGACTATATATAAGCTAAATACAGTTGAAGTCAGAAGTTTACATACACTTAGGTTTGAGTCATTAAAACTTGTTTTTCAACCACTCCACAAATCTCTTGTTAACAAACTATAGATTGGCAAATCAGTTAGGACATGTACTTTGTGCATGACACAAGTAATCTTTCCAACAATTGTTTACAGACAGATTATTTCATTTATAATTCACTGTATCTCAATTCCAGTGGATCAGAAGTTTACATACACTAAGTTGACTGTGCCTTTAAACAGCTTGGAAAATTTCACAAAATGATGTCATGGCTTTAAAGGCTTCTGATAGGCTAATTGACATAATTTGAGTCAATTGGAGGTGTACCTATGGATGTATTTCAAGGTCTACCTTCAAACTCAGTGCCTCTTTGCATGACATCATGGGAAAATCAAAAGAAATCAGCCAAGACCTTGAAATACATTGTAGACCTCCACAAGTGTGGTTCATCCTTGGGAGCAATTTCCAAAAGGTACCACGTTCATCTGTACAAACAATAGCACGCAAGTATAAACACCATGGGACCACGCAGCCGTCATACCGCTCAGGAACGAGAGATGAACGTACTTTGGTGTGAAAAGTGCAAATCAATCCCAGAACAACAACAAAGGATCATGTGAAGATGCTGGAGGAAACAGGTACAAAAACGAGTCCTATATTGACATAACCTAAAAGGCCGCTCAGCAAGGAAGAAGCCACTGCTTCAAAACCGCCATAAAAAAGCAAGACTCCGGTTTGCAACTGCACATGGGAACAAAGATTGTACTTTTTGGAGAAATGTCCTCTGGTCTGATTAATCAAAAATAGAACTGTTTGGCCATAATGACCATCTTTATATTTTGTGGGAGGGAGGCTTGCAAGCCAAAGAACACCATCCCAACCGTGAAGCACGGGAGTGGCAGCATCATGTTGTGGGGGTGCTTTGCTGCAGGAGGGACTGATGAACTTCAAAAAATGGATGGCACCATGAGGAAGGAAAATGATGTGGATATATTCAAGACATCAGTCAGGAAGTTAAAGCTTGGTCGCAAATGGTTCTTCAAATGAACAATGACCCCAAGCATACTTCCAAAGTTGTGGCAAAATGGCTTAAGGACAACAAAGTCAAGGTATTGGAGTGGCCATCACAAAGCCCTGACCTCAATCCTATAGAACATTTGTGGGCAGAACTGAAAAAGAGTGTACGAGCAAGGAGGCCTACAAACCTGACTCAGTTACACCAGCTCTGTCAGGAGGAATGGGCCAAAATTCACCCAATTTATTGTGGGAAGCTTGTGGATGGCTACCCAAAATGTTTGAGTGTATGCTACCAAATTCTAATTGAGTGTATGTAAACTTCTGACCCACTGGGAATGTGATGAAAGAAATAAAAGCTTAAATAAATCTCTACTATTATTCTGACATTTCACATTCTTAAAATAAAGTGGTGATCCTAACTGACCTAAGACAGGGATTTTTTTACTAGGATTAAATGTAAGGAATAGTGGAAAAACTGAGTTTAAATGTATTTGGCTAAGGTGTATGTAAACTTCTGACATCAACTGTAACTAGCAGGTTTAATTATGAAATAGTCACAATTATTTCCCCTGCATCAATTATTTTTTTTCCCCCTCCTCCCAGGTAATAGGGTATATCCCCTTAAACTCTGGCTGATCACCAACTCCCAGGGCGCAGAAGAGAGGCGCTTCAACGAGCTCCACTGTCTCATCCACCCCCTTGTGGAGCACACAATAGGTGCACTAAAAGGGAGATGGCGGTGCCTTGATACACGCGGTGGGAGACTCCTGTACAGGCCTGAGAAAGTGTGCAGAATTGTAATGGCTTGCTGTGTGTTGTACAACATGGCTGTGTGCAATTGGGTTCCCATCCTCCCAGAGGACATGAAGACCCGATGAACCTCAGGATAACTGCCAACCTCCTAGCAAGCAGCCAAATGCAACCGCAATTCAGTTGCGACTGGGTGTTATGTGTTGTTTTCAAAGAAGTTTGGATCGTAATTATTTGGTTCAAATACATTTGTTTATCATCAAGTAGAAGGCAGTCCATCGTCCTCGAGGATCGATTTTAACGGAATGCACCTCGGGATCTTAACAGGATCATAACACCTTGGAATGTCTTTACGCCTGACTGAAATAGATTTATTTGTATTTTTCCCAGGCCACTTCTTCGGGAAGATATTCAATGAGTTCCCCGAAGACAATGAATATGGTTATCTTTATCCTTTAGCCATGTAAAAACTGCTCTTTCTTTCTTATTATCAGCCAAACCATTGGAGTTATAGCTAGCTATACTTAATTCACCGATTACCATGATGGGTTACATTTTGAGATACTTATCACTGTCCTTACCACCATTTTGAAATGCGTAATCATACTAACTCTAAGTAGACCTCCAGTTGTCCTCAAATACCCCTCCCACAAAAGACAACATAAAAATAGAACCATAAATCCCTCTCCTTTCCCCTTTAGTTTATTTAGTTAATTAATTTGACCATTTAAAAAGAAACAAGCACACATAAAACTTGAAAAGGCCATACATGCACATGAATAAAAACATTGAGGATATCACACAATAAAGTCTGGGACTTTTTTTCAATTGTGGTCCTCTTGAGACAAGATGGCTAGACAAGATCGAACACAGTATGGCAGTAGATTCTTCCAGTATGAATCTGTCCTACACTGTTGCACAGTTGAGAGTGCGACCTTATTGGTGATTCCCCTTAATGCAGATTGGTCAGTGGCTATGTATCTATGCAATAGAAATAAAATATATATATAGTCTTTGAACTTGAACTCAATGTGTTCTTTGGCAGAAATGCATTTTGGAACATGTGAACTTGCATGTGCCTTAATAACAGTATAATTTTTAAAATTATGAGCCTAGTTGGTTTAGCCACAGAAAAAGACAGGAACTTTCCCTCTAGCCATGATTGGCTGAGATAATGGATAGGCTGGACATGCCAAGAGATGAGTTCGGAATGGTCTGCCATGTAGCATGCTTCTGTCTATAACATGAGCTGCTCAGTATGTGTAGATACCGCAGGTGGCATTTTTTTAAAGATCTAACATTAGCCATGGAGAACTGCAAAAGTGTTGCTACTACACTCAACAACATTGCTGCCCTGAATTTAGCAGGCGCTATCGACAAAGATCAGTGGGGAAAAGTTGTGATGGACTACTTTCTGCACACGATCAGTGTGAACCGGAGTGATTTGACACAACGCGGGCCAAACAAGCTGTACAAACAAAAGCAGACACGACACAGAATGCCTTCCTTAGTAACAGGGGTTCCAGTCTGCCGTATAGAGATTATCCATGTATACGGGTAAGAGTCTAGCTACATTTTCCGTTATTTTCCGTTTCTAATTTTGCCAAAGTCGTTTTCATTGCAAGTTAAAGCGTACTGTTAGCTAGCTAGGGAATGTTAGCTTGCTGGTTCGCTAGCTAGCGTTAATAATAATAATATAATAATAATATATGCCATTTAGCTTTTATCAGCTGACTTACAGTCATGTGTGCATACATTTTACGTATGGGTGGTCCCGGGAATCGAGGCGTTACAAGCGCCATGCTCTATGATCTGTGTAATAATATTATTAGTATCTCAAAAATCCATATGCATTGCTAGTTATATCCTAATGTTAGCTAGCTACTTAACATTGAACGTATTTGGTTAGCTTTAGGTACCTGCAGATTCATACTACAGCATTTCATGCATTTCATTCCATATGGAAATCCGTTTGTATTTCTTGTAGAATGGGTTGGGATTGTGGTTCCTTCTTCAGCTAGCTATCTACATGTCTAAACAAAAAAAGACTCCACTTCACCAGATGATTACATGACCCATGTTAGCCAGGTGTGTCTGGGGTTGATTACGACCATCTATTGTATTTCATGAACATGTGTAAATGTCTTGACAAAAAGTGACCCATCTTCTTAGGTAGATGTGGCTGGGGGGGTGGTTATAGCATTTCTTTCACATGACCCATCAATTTTGACAAATGTGTCTGGGTAAGCGACATCTCATAATTATCAAATATTTTTTTATCTGGACACTTTCTATTTTTGATATCACTACTATGCAAATGTGCAAAGTCAGATTAGGATATAGGCCAAGAACTAGATAAAGTGTATTTTTACCTGGAGTTTTTCCCTATTGTAGGCTACTACTCACCATTTTCAGTCTTGAAATCTTTGGTTGTTAACTACACTACCTTGCTCACTCTGTTTAGCACATGTGAATCCTTAAAGAGATGGGTGGGGCTAAGGCTTCAGAGGGTGTGAACGATGCTGAATAGGTGTCGACAAAGGAGAGCTCTCCAGTAGGTGTACCAAAATATTCAAGTGCCATTTTCTCAAAAGTGGAGTTTCAAATTAATCAACATTCAAAGCAGAACTACTTTCCCATTGTTCCAAAACTGCAGGTTATGATATACCATTTTGTAGTGCATAAACATTGTCTATCCTCGGTTGCAACACTCACTACAGAGTTCCAAACTGTCTCTGGAAGGAACGTTAGCACAATAACTGTTTGTCAGGATCTTCATGAAATGGGTTTCCATGGCTGAGCAGCTCCACACAAGCCTAAGATCACCATGCGCAATGCCAAGTGTCGACTGGAGTGGTGTAAAGCTTGCTGCCATTGGACTCTAACAGTGGAAACGTGTTCTCTGGAGGGATGAATCACACTTCACCATCTGGCAGTCCGACAGATGATTCTGGGTATGCGGAAGCCAGGAGAACGCTACCTGCCCCAATGCATAGTGCCAACTGTAAAGTTTGGTGGAGGAGGAATAATGGTCTGGGGTGATTTTTCATAGTTCGGGCTAGGCCCCTTAGTTCCTTAGTTCCAAGTGAAGGAAAATCTTAACGCTACAGAAACAAAAATCTCTCTGGTAAGAAGAAGGGTGGGGGTGTATGCCTTATGATTAAGGACTCATGGTGTAATCACAACAACATACAGGAACTCAAGTCCCTTTGTTCACCTAACCTAGAATTCCTTGCAATCAAATGCCAACCAAATTATCTACCAAGCAGACACCTCGACGACCCTGCTGAAATAACTTTACTGGACTCCTATGTAAACTAAAAACCAAATATCCTGAGGCTGCATTTATTGTAGCTGGGGATTTTAACGAAGCTAATCTGAGAACAATGCTTCCTAAATTCTATCTGCATATCAAATGCGCGACACGCGCTGATAGCATTCTGGACCATTGCTACTCTAACGTCCGCGATGCATACAAAGCCCTCCCCACCCTCCCTTCGGAAAATCTGACCATGACTCCATTTTGTTGCTCCTAGCCTATAGACAGAAACTAAAACAGGAAACGCCCATGCTCATGTCTATCCAATGCTGGTCTGACCAATCAGATTCAACGCTTCAAGACTGCTTCAATCACGTGGACTTGATTATGTTCCGGGTTGCCTCAGACAACAACATTGACGTATACACTGACTCTGTGAGCAAGTTTATTAGCAAGTGTATCAATGATGTTGTACACACTGTGACTATTAAAACCTTCTCTAACCAGAAACCATGGATTGATGGCAGCATTAGTCAGCAAAACTGAAAGCGCGAACCACCACTTTTAATCATGGCAAGGCGACTGGAAACATGACCGAATACAAACAGTGTAGCTATTCCCTCCGTAAGGCAATCATACAAGCAAAAGCGTCAGTATAGAGACAAAGTAGAGTCGCAATTCAATGGCTGAAACACGAGACATATGTGGCAGGGTTTACAGTCAATCACGGATTACAAAAAGAAAACCAGCCCCGTCGACAGACATCGGCATCTTGCTCCCAGACAAATTAAACAAGTTCTTTGCTCGCTTTAAGGACTACACAGTGCCATTGACACATCCCGCTACCAAAGCCTGTGAGTTCTCCTTCACCGTGGCCAACGTGAGTAAAACATTTAAATGTGTTAACCCTCGCAAGGCAATCCTTATCCCTGTCTGCTGTCCCCACATGCTTCAAGATGGCCACCATTGTTCCTGTTCCCAAGAAAGCAAAGGTAACTGAAACTAAATTACTATCGTCCCGTAGCACTCACTTCTGTCATCATGAAGTTCTTTGAGGGACTAGTCAAGGATCATATCACCTCCACCCTATCTGATACCCTAGGCCCACTCGAATTTGCTTACCACCCCAATAGGTTCACAGACAACACAATTGCCATCACATTGCACACTGCCCTATCTGGAAAAGAGGAATACCTATGTAAGAATGCTGTTCATTGACTACAGCTCAGCATTTAACACCATAGTAACCTCCAAACTCGTCATTAAGCTTGAGACCCTGGGTCTCGACCCTACCCTATGCAACTGGGTTCTGGACTTTCTGACGGGCCGCCCCCCAGGTGGTGAGGGTAGGGAACAACATCTCCACCCCACTGATCCTCAACACTGGGTCCCCACAAGGGTGAATTCAAAGCCCCCTCCTGTACTCCCTGTTCAAATCAAATTTGATTTGATTTTTGACTATGCCTGTGTGGCCATGCATGCCTCCAACTCAATCAGCAAGTTTGCAGACGACACTACAGTGGTAGGCTTGATTAGCAACAACGACGAGACAGCCTACAGGGAGGAGGTGAGGGCCCTCAGAGTGTGGTGTCAGGAAAATAACCTCTCACTCAACGTCAACAAAACAAAGGAGATGGTCGTGGACTTCAGAAAACAGTAGAGGGAGCACCCCCCCATCCACATCGACGGGACAGTAGTGGAGAAGGTGGAAAGTTAAGTTCCTCAGCGTACACATCACGGAAGAAGGCGCTGTCACCTCTTCAGGAGGCTTAAGGAATTTGGCTTGTCACCTAAAACACTCACAAACTGTTACAGCTGCACAATCGAGAGCGTCTTGTCGGGCTGTATCACCGCCTGGTATGGCAATTGCTCCACCCACAACCGCAAGGCTCTCCAGAGGGTAGTGCAGTCTGCAAAACGCATCACCGGGGGCAAACTACCTGCCCTCCAGGACACCTACAGCACTCGATGTCACAGGAAGGCCAAAAAGATGATTCCATTCCAGACGTTACAATGAGCCCGTCC
Organism: Oncorhynchus keta; assembly: GCF_023373465.1. Classification (NCBI taxonomy): domain Eukaryota; kingdom Metazoa; phylum Chordata; class Actinopteri; order Salmoniformes; family Salmonidae; genus Oncorhynchus; species Oncorhynchus keta. Next base: position 11,475,099 of record NC_068437.1, on the reverse strand, counting down.
TCTTATAGCTCTTCCCACCAGCCTCCACTAAATCCAGGGGGTTTCAGACTGGCACATAGCCGTTTATTTGGAGTGGGGGAAGGGGAGTTGCAAGGGCATTTTCTGTTAAACCTTACTAATGCTTGTGTACAAAAATATCCTTTAAGCCTAGGCATTGGGCTTAAGAATGTTTCTTTAACAAACTCATACAAGGTAGAAAAGTGCGCATTAATAGAGGCCTGTTCTAATTGTGTTGTGTGTGTGTAGAAGGACCCCATGATGTCTGGGCGCTCAGCCAAGAATGACAGAAACTAACTGCTTCCTCTCAGCCTAACTGGAGACAGAGTAAAGTGTTATATTCTTACCCACCAGTGATAGAGCTGTTGTTCTATTTGGAGCCTGTTTCTGGGCGAAAGGTTCATGTTTTGTGCGTGTTTAGGGGTAGGACATACGTCATTTGGGCCGAGAGTCAAAGGCGCTTGGCTTTCCCAACTTGGGGGAACCGTTGAGCTGCTGTTAGAGGAAGTATGTCTGGAGTGACTTCCTGTCACTTTGGCCCCCATTGTCCTCACTCAGTTGCGACAGACCGAGGCAACCTTTTCACCTGCACCATGCAGTCGTCGCTCCCCCACCACAGAGTGCGGTATTGAAAAACATACATAGATCCCCAAGGTGAATCTCTTTCTCAGAGATTAGACATTTCTGTTTTTGGAATCTCTTTCTCACACACGCATACCTACACACCTACACACACCCACCCATACCTCCTGCTCTGCTTTGTGGAAGTGCTTGACGAGGTTGTTTACTGCCTCCCTCATTTCCTCCTGCACCTGGACAGAAGACAGTCCTGAATGAAGGAGAGAGGGGAAGCGAGGATCATGGAGAAGAGATGGAGGGATTGAGAGGAGGAAGAGACGTGAAGATGGACAATGGCATGGAGGAGATAAGGAGATAAGGAGCGCATTAAAAGTAAGGTAAAGCAATGAGTGACTTAAAAAAAAAATGTTTTGCACATTTTACTCATGACAATAGAAAGAAAATATTACGGTTGACTGTTTCTATAAAAAGTGAAATATCTGTTTTTGACTGTCGTTTTAATTACAGGTGCAAACTGTGTGTGTGTCTGTCCCCCATACATACTGTTGTTACTGTTGCTGCGCCCCAGTGACCCCATGTGTCCACTCTGAGGGGGTGAACCCTGCTCCGGGGGCGTCCCCGTCCACCTCCCAGACTCCTCCTCTCCTCTGGGAGACACCAGCTGACCAATCAGCACCCTCTCCAGGCTGCCGTCACCCACACCCTTCCCCAGCCAGCGGCCACACGGGAACCTGGGAGGAGAGCGTGGATGTAGAGAGATAATGGGGTCAGAGGATAGATGTGAAATAGGGCAAGTGAGAAGTCATTTGGCATCTGGCAATTCAGAATTTTGAAGGAGAGTTACATTCATTGGGCACCAAACAAAAAGGGAGGGACGACCTGAACTTGTCTAATAATAAACACAAATTTTCCTGTTGCAGAACGTTTTCAAACGTTTTCCGTTGCGTGCCCTAATGAACATGACCTAGGTGAGTGCAGAAATTAGAGCAACACTTTTCCGACTAACGTGGTCCAAAAGATGTGGAGTTCAATGCAGGTTTGACACGCAGCCAAAACAGTGTGTCCATACAGTATGTGTGCGTTACCTGTAGGTGTGTCCAGTGATCTCGTTGTGCACAATCACACAGTCCACCAGACACTTAGCCAGTAGTCCAGAGTTCTCCTGCCCCAACTGCAGGGTGCTCAGCCTGCCCAGGTTCTGGCACTGACACAGAGACAGAGAGACCAAAGTGAGAACTGTGTGTGTGTGTGTGTGTGTGTGTGTGAGACAGTGATTTGTGAGAACGCGTGTACATGTAGGTGTGCGTGTGTGTGTGTGTGTGTGTGTGTGTGTGTGTGTGTGTGTGTGTGTGTGTGTGTGTGTGTGTGTGTGTGTGTGTGTGTGTGTGTGTGTGTGTTTGCACATGTGTGTTTGATGGAGAATTCCCAGAGCAGTAGCTTCCATCCACGCCACCCAGCCCAGAGGAACGGAGCATCTCACCTGGAAGACGATCTCCTGTGTGTTCTTGGGGATCTGCCTGACCCCAGAGTCACCCAGCTCTCCAGACACACACACCCAGGGGTTGGACATTGTCATGGCAATGCTCAGCTTCTTCATGGGCGTTATGACAACACGGTATGGAATGCCTGAAGGGACACAAGAGACAAGGACTTTTACATTTTGGTCATTTAGCAGATGCTCTTATCACTGCAAAGCGGTGAACACATTTCAGTGCAATGTTAGATGCCTTACCTCTAGTTCAGGGTTCCCCAACCTCACAGAATTTGTCCCGCGGGTGGTTTTATTTGTTTTATTTGATTTTAATTTAACAAATCTGCTCCCAAGTATTCTCACGCATAATAGAGCCACGGGATCATCTACAAATATAAACAAGGTCTGAAATTATTGTTTTACTCAAACATAATGTCTGTTTTGGCTTCTCGTGGTCAATTTGCAGTCTACACATTATTTATAATTAAGTTCATGGCCCCTTCATTTCCTCAAGACTTTAAAAAAAAAATATTTAATCGGCCCGCGGCTGAATCTAGTTGATGATCCCTGCTCTAGTTTAAACCAGCTAACAATGTTTGGTTCCCTAGTACGCTAGTGGTAACGTTCCACTATCCAAGATGCCAGTGTTCTAAAAACATTCCTTCTTAAAACGTTTCAGGGACTGTCTTAAGAACTGTTTTCAGAACTGCAGGTAGATGTTGACTTATGATATGAAAGTAATGTTTCTGCAAAATCAATCTAATAACTGTAACGCTCTAATAACATTAGGAAAACAGTCTCATACTGTTGTCATACAACCAAATAGGAACAAGGAACCCAACGAGAACACCCCCCGATATGTTCCAGGAACGGTTCTGGTTTCAGTATCTTGGAAGCTGCGACGTGTTCATTAGGAGCCGCAACAAATGAACACATTTAGCAGAAAGCTAAAAAGGAACACTTCTTATTGAACACAGCTCTGCTACACTTACTGATGGAGGTGAATGTGCGTGTGAAGCAGAGGTAGTCCACAGTGTTGAGGGACAGCAGGTGGAACAAGAACTGCTCCCTCTCCTCCTCACACAGTAGGAACGCGTGGGGCTTGTACAGCTGCCTGTAGGGAGGGGACCGAAAAGTGAACACACACACACACACACACACACACACACACACACACACCTCACAGAGAGAAGGAAGCAAAGCATACGTCTGAAGATTCATCTGCCCTTTTCCCGTCATGGTGACGACCCGAAACGTGGAGGCTCAAATATTTGTATTTTTCACATGGTCCTTTCCAGCACGGTCCTAGCAACTATCGTGGAGGTGCAACCAAGCCAGCTCAGTGCGGCTTCCCAAACTGTTTTATGATAAATTGTTTCCATATGGCATTTACATTGTAAACAATTCTGACTTTGCGAGTAAGGATGTCTTCGGAATAACTTCATTTGACCACCACTGACTTCTGAGTGGCTCGGCTCTGCTCAGCTCTGCTCAGCTCAAGTTTAAAGTTTTAATGGCACATGCACAAGTACAGTGAAATGCCTTTCTTGCAAACTCAAAACCCAACAATGCGCTAATCAATAACAATTGAATAAAAAATGCGCAATAAAGTAAGTAAGTAAGCATACTATATACAGGAAAACAATTATTAAGTCAGTTCCAATACAATATTTACAATGTGCAGGACTACTGGAGTGATGGAGGTAGATATGTAGAGGGGTAAGGTGACGAGGCATCAGGATATATGATAAACGGTAGCAGCAGCTTGTATGTGAGTGGCTGGGCGGGTGTGTAGAGTCAGCATAAATGTATGTGTGTATTCTGTGTGAGTGGGAAAATGATGGAGTGAGTGATTGTGTGTGTGTTGGAGTGAGTGTGTATAGGGCCCTGTGAGTGTGCATAGGGCCCTGTGAGTGTGTATAGGGCCCTGTGAGTGTGTATAGGGCCCTGTGAGTGTGTATAGGGCCCTGTGAGTGTGTATAGGGCCCTGTGAGTGTGTATAGGGCCCTGTGAGTGTGTATAGGGCCCTGTGAGTGTGTATAGGGCCCTGTGAGTGTGCATAGGGCCCTGTGAGTGTGTATAGGGCCCTGTGAGTGTGTATAGGGCCCTGTGAGTGTGCATAGGGCCCTGTGAGTGTGTATAGGGCCCTGTGAGTGTGTATAGGGCCCTGTGAGTGTGCATAGGGCCCTGTGAGTGTGTATAGGGCCCTGTGAGTGTGCATAGGGCCCTGTGAGTGTGTATAGGGCCCTGTGAGTGTGTATAGGGCCCTGTGAGTGTGTATAGGGCCCTGTGAGTGTGCATAGGGCCCTGTGAGTGTGCATAGAGACAGTGCACAAATAAAGGGTTAATAAAGATACAAGGTTAACGCAGACCGTCTGTGTAGCTATTTTGCTAGCTATTTATCAGTCGTATTGCTTGGGGATAGAAGCTGTTCAAGAGCCCGTTGTTGTCAGACTTGATGCACCTGGACCTCTTGCCGTGCGGCAGCAGAGAAAACAGTCTATGGCTTGGGTGGCTGGAGTCGTGAACGATTCTTCGGGCCTTCTTTTCAGACCGCTTAATATACAGGTCCTGGATGGCAGGGAGCTCGGCCCCAGTGATGTACTAGGCTTTCCGCACAACCCTCTGTAGCGCCATGCGGTCGAAGGCGGTGCTATTGCCATACCAAGCAATGATGCAGCCAGTCAATATGCTCTCAGTGGTACAGCTGTAGAACCTTTCCAGGATTCGAGGGCCCCTGCCAAACTTTTTCAACATCCCGAGGGGGAAGAGATACTGTCGCGTCTTCTTCACGACCGTGCGTGTGTGTTTGGACCAGTGGTTTGGACACCGAGTAACTTGAAGCTGTCTACCTGCTCCACTGCCGCCCTGTCGATATGGATGGGGGCATGCTCGCCCCCCCATTTCCTGTAGTCCATTATCATGTCCTTGGTCTTGCTGACCTCCCTGTATGCTGTCTCATCGTTGCTGGTGATCAGGCCTGCCACCGTCGTGTCATCAGCGAACTTGATGGTGCTGGAGTCGAGCGTGGCCACGCAGTCGTGGATAGAAGAGGAAGTACAGGAGGGGACGAAGCACACACCCCTGTGGGGCCCCCGTGTTAAGGGTGGCAGATGTGATGTTGCCTACCCTCACCACCTGGGGTCGGCACCGTCAGGAAATCCAGGATCCATTTGCAGAGGGAGGTGTTCAGACCCAGAGTCCTAAGCTTGGTGACGAGCTTGAAGAGGACAATGGTGTTGAATGCTGAGCTTTAGTCACTGAACAGCATTTCTCACGTAGGTATTCCTCTTATCTAGGTGGGTGAGGGCAGTGTGGAGGGCAATTGTGATTGCATCGTCTATGGATCTGTTGGGGCGGTATTCAAATTGGAGTGGGTCTAGAGGGGGCTGGGATGGCGGAGTTGATAGTGTGCCATAACTCTCAAAGCTCTTCATGATTACAGAAGTGAGTGCTACAGGGCGGTAGTCATTGTAGCATGAAGTTCGTAGGAACAGGAATGATTGCGGTCAGTAGTGTGAAGAGGGTATATGTGATATGTGTGTATACCTGATTAGGTTCTGGTTGGCCAGCAGCAGTTTGAGGTGTTGCGAGAGCACTTTCTTCTCCAGGGAAAGATGGATCCAGGCCCGCGCCCGACCCACCTCACTGAGACCCTCACTCATAGTCTGGACAAACCTAAAACAAACATGTTTTAAAACGCTATCAGAAATTCAACGGTTTTCAAAGATAGCAGGGTTTTGGGTTGTGTTGCACTGTCCATTTGGGTTATGTTGCGCTTTATTACCTCATATCCTGTACAAAGGAGCCCTTCGGGGGTGCAAGCCCCTCCTCTAGCCTCATGCTGTCCAGCCCATTGGACACTGTAACCAGGAAGAGAGAGTGATTGGCAGATGTGATCAGACTTGACAGAGTACACCTAACAGACAAACTATTATCTTGTTAATTACAGGTGATGCTAGCAGACCAGAACATAGAATGATTGAGGCATGATTAGATAGATTACTATACTACATTCCTTGTATGTGTCTAGCCTGGTCCCAGATCTGTTTGTGTTGTATATTAAATTCCAATGATCATTGTCATTGGCAGCACAAACAGGCTAGAAGGTATCTTCTCTGACCTGGAGACTCGTCAGGTGATGGTGGCTCCATCTTCTCCCCATTGGCTTGGCAGTGGAGCAGGTGGGACCACAGAGCCGACCTTCCCTGGACGGTACAAACACTCAATCACACACTGAACCACGGCAAAACAGCAGTGTGTGATTTCAGTATGTTTGAACGTGTGTTTGTGTATGTGTGTTACGAACCTGTTTGAGCAGCAGCCCGTGGCCCCAGGTCCTCTCCAGCAGGTCACAGAGGCTGTGGATCAGTGTGTTCTCCTGTAGGCCCGCGATGCTGGCCTCACCCTGACCCAGCTCCACACTCTCCTTCCCCATCCTCTCCATCAACATACGCCTGGTCTGCACCACACAGAGACACACAACAAACACTAAAACTGGCCTAAATCCTGACTTCTTACTCTTAGCCTGCGTCCCAATTCTACACCCTTCTACCGAAGTGTGGACTTGATTTAAGGATTTTAGGTCCATGACAAGGGGTGTGCTAGGGCACACTTTAGGAGAAGTGTGGAGAATTGGGACACATGTCAATACATGATTCATGCAAGGGTCAGAATTAAGCACCCGCAACTCAAGTTAGGAGGACTTGGCCCTCATTGAATGTAGTCTTGATTTATGTTATCATTTCAAGAATCAGAGGTCACAAAACTGACATTTTTCAGCTACAGATGCACTGCACACTCACACTGCATTTCTCCAAAAGTGGAGAACAATATAGGGAATATGGTTCCATTTTGGACAATCACTCTGTATATCTACCTCTAATATGCTGTGTGATTGTCTAGAGTCGATGCCCAACTGAAAGATGATGTGCCCCTGCTGTGGTGGGTCAGGAGACCCCTTACCTTCAGGCGACATTCACTTAGGAGCCCCTCCACGAACCCCCGCTGGATTTGAGTGACAGCTGAGGGGGAGGGGTCAAGAAGCTTGGACTGGTGTAGGCTCCTCCCCGGGGAATACTTCTAACGGATAAACCCAGAGAGCACGAGCCACTCAGACACAAAAATAATGTTACTTCTGAAAACAACCAATAAGATCGGACTAAAACAGAGAGGGACTACCTGGCTCATTTAATTTTTTCCACTTTTAAACCCCCCGAAGAATCCAGAATGATGGTCATGCAAAGAAATGTGAAGGCATCACCATAGTGCTTACACCGGTTAAGGGAAAGGGCTAGTGGTTGATTTTGGACAGGGCCATAGGTAAAGCAGGTGTTTACCTCTCTCTGGTCATTGCCCAGTCCTGAAGTCGTGTCATTGGTCACTGGTCTCTTAATGTCGCTCCTGCGAGTGTTACGGCTTGACCACCTGCACACAGGGGCAACTGCATCAGACTCAATGTACATTGTGTGTTTGTGTGCATGCAGGTGATTTGTGTGCGTGTGTGCTTAGATCATTCTTGTGTGTGTGTGTGTCAGTGTGTATATATGGGTGTATGTCACTTACTTATTGGTGTTATGTCCCTGTGCCAGTACATCAGCCTGCAGCCTGGGGAAGCAGCCCTGTTGGTGTCGACCCTGGCCGATCCTCATGTCCAACAGGTGGGGGTGGATGGCCGTGTGGTCAACCTTCAGCAGCCTGCGTTCCATGGCCTGGGCTAGGGATCAGAGCAAAATAGAGGTGGGCGATGTGAGTGGGGCCTACTGGAGAATGCTGTAGGAGAGGCAGTGCCAATGAACCTTTTCACATTATAGTGCTGACCCAAACTGTACTGTGCTGTCTCTGGTATTATCCTTCTACATGGTCATTTCCAGAAACAATGGTAGATGTGTAACCAGCCTAGGGCAGTAAAATAATATGAATATATGTCATTTCAAAGTGACTTATAGACATGCGTGCATCGTTTTTGTATGGACGGTCGCAGCAGGAATCAAACCCACAATCCTGGCATTGCAAGTGCCATGCTCTACCAACTGAGCCACACAGGGCAGCGTTATCACTTCCTCATTTCTAGCTTTTCATTCCTCTACATGACCATTGTATAAGCCTGTTTCTGAATAGAGAATTTCTGATCAGTGTCATACTGTATGTAAGTCTATGATCTGTAAAGCTCTTTGTACATAACCACGGTCATGTGTTGTTGTCACGATATGGAAGTGAACCCTGTCTGGTTCCCTTTGAAAGACACATTTCTGGGAAACCCAAGGGAGAGATAAAGGGAGAAACAAACAGAGAGAGAGAAACAGAAAGAGAGAGAGAAACAGAAAGAGAGAGAGAGAGAAAGAAACAGAAAGAGAGAGAAAGAGAGAGAAAGAAACAGAAAGAGAGAGAGAGAGAGAGAGAGAGAGAGAGAGAGAGAGAGAGAGAGAGAGAGAGAAAGAGAAAGAGAGAGAAACAGTAAGAGAGAGAAACAGAAAGAGAGAGAGAGAGAAACAGAAAGAGAGAGAGAGAGAAACAGAAAGAGAGAGAGAGAGAAACAGAAAGAGAGAGAGAGCTTAGCAGAGCACTTGGCAGTACTTCAAAGCCGAGAGTTTTGGGGCTCTCATTATAGGGAAAAAATGTACTGTTTTCTCCCTCCTCCTCTCATCATATGCTGCTTATCCCCCCCATCCTCCACCGCTCTAAAGTATCCCCTTCTCAGTCTACCTCCCTTTCTCCCCCTCATATATCATTTTCTACCTCTTTTACCCTCCACTCTCCCTTTTTTACAATTTGGTCTTCTCTCAGATTGATAGTGAACTTAATTTCCCCTCTAATTTCACCAGAACAAACATCCCCCATCCCTCACTCATCTTTTATTCTATGTCGCAGCCGCTCCATCTAAATCTTCCCTCTTTTGTTTCCCTCTTCGTTCAGTGGAACAGAGGGAATATAGGGAGGAGAAAGAAAAAAAGGCCAAGACGAATCCGCTAACCCATACAATGCGAGATGTATAAGTCACATTCCGGGTTTTGGCGACTCTAGGATCTTTACCTAATCTCTGCCTCTCAATATACTCTGTGCATTGGACAAACCGACCGTGTTCATCAGGCACCAGCAGACTACAAGAGTGAGGGACTATCGGAACTCATTTTCGTTTACTGTTGCAAAAGATTTACAAATATTTTCTAATGAACATGACCCAGAGATATGCCCACCGGATGCAGTTAGCAATAATAATAATAATAATAATAATAATAATAATGGGAATGTGAGTAATACTGTAACACCCCTGGATCCAATTTCCACACCCTGCAGTCACCCACCCACCTGACTTGTGGAGCATGCTGCACTTCCTGTAGCGGCGGTTGCCGGGGTCATCCTCAAACGTGTCGTAGAGGTGCTCCCTCTCCAGGCGGCCGTCGAACACACGCTGCAGCGGCTCCTGGTCGGCCCAGCGAGACAACACCTTGCTGTCCAAGAATGATGAGAACATGGCCGTCTCCAGGAACCAGGACAGGAAGTGCAGGTGCGGGGCAGGCTGCGCCGACAGGAAGGAGCCCTGGTGATACCACTAACCAGTTAAAGCAGTAACAGCGGGCGAACATTGCTTCTATCCTGAATGAGAGCTTCTTGTGAATGTATGTATGATTACTGACTGTGAAGGAGTAGCCTATGGATATAATGCGTGTCTATGGTATTCATTCAGTGAGTGACTGTCGATCAATCTTCACCATTACCTTATCAAAGTTGCTCGTTCCGTCACGGTTGCCTAGCCAGGACTGCAGGTCGGGAGCGCTGTGGATCACAAACTCTTCGTACCTCCCGAAAATGACGGCAAAACGCCCTGCGAACACCTCCTTCAGCTGCACGTTCATTTTGGCCGCATTCAGCTCCTCCTCCTCCTCCTGGAACGCCCGTCCAAGGGTCTTTCCCCCCTCCACCCCTCCTTCTCCACACCTCCTGGCTAGTGCCTGCAGTCGTTCCAGCACGGCCAACTCCTCCCCTCCCAGGTTCCCATTGCGCCTGTCTTCCATCAGGTCCTCCAGGACGAGGCTGCTGAGGCAGAGGGGAGCGGCAGGGGCGGGGTTGGTGGTGGTGGCGCCACCATGTGGCTGGAGGCCGAAACGCAGCAGCACCTCGTTCAGCTCGAGGATGAGCTCGGGCTGGTCTGGGAAGAGGGGAAGGTCCTCGGGTGGATCCACGCGGTGGTTGTCTATGTCCACAAAGCACAGGTTGGCCTGGAAGGGGGACAGATCAAAAAACATGTTACTCGTCATGTACACAGTTTACAGCGGGTATAAAAAGGTGCAGCAAAATGCTAGTTTAAAATCCCTCTCTTCCCCAGATCACTCTCTCTTTTCCTCATTTCGCCTACGTCTCATCTCTCCTTCCACCTCCTCTCTCCCTTTCCTCTCTAAAAACCCTGTCTCTCTTGGCATACTAGTTTCACCTAGCCTGGTCCCAGATCTCTTTGCGCTGTATAGTCAACCAGAACACTTGGAGTTGGCTGAACAGCCAAAGATCTGGGACCAGGCCAAGTTAAAATCAAATCAAATTTTATTTGTCACATGCGCCGAATACAACCGGTGTAGACCCTACAGTAAAATGCTTAGTTTTTTTTTTTTTTTTCCCTTTATTTAACCAGGCAAGTCAGTTAAGAACATATTCTTATTGTCAGCTCTGGGGTTTGAACTCGCAACCTACCGGTTACTAGTCCAACGCTCTAACCACTAGGCTACGCTGCCGCTACAAACCCTTAACCAACCATTCAGTTTTAAGAAAATCCCTAAAAAGTAAGAGATAAGAATAACAAATAATTGAAGAGCAGCAGTAAATAACAATAGCGGGGCTATATACAGGGGGTACCGGTACAGAGTCAATGTGTCAATGTGTCACTGTTGTCGATGTAGGTGGAGTTATTAAAGTGACTACGAATAGATAATATAGATAATAGAGTAGCAGCAGCTACTGGGGGGGTCTAGTATGGGTAGCAATTTGATTAGCTGTTCAGGAGTCTTAGCTGTTTAGAAGCCTCTTAGAACTAGACTTGGCGCTCCGCTACCGCGTGCGGTAGCAGAGAGAACAGTCTATGACTAGGGTGGCTGGAGTCTTTGACAATTTTTAGGGCCTTCCTCCGACACCGCCTGGTATAGAGGTCCTGGATGGCAGGAAGCTTGGCCCCGGTGATGTACTGAGCCATACGCACTACCCTCTGCTCTTGATGGTGCAGCTGTAAAACCTTTTGAGGATCTGAGGACCCATGCCAAATCTTTTCAGTCTCCTGAGGGGGAATAGGTTTTGTCGTGCCCTCTTCACAACTATCTTGGTGTGCTTGGACCATGTTAGTTTGTTGGTGATGTGGACACCAAAGGAACTTGAAGCTCTCAACCTGCTCCACTACAGCCCTGTCGATGAGAATGAGGGCATGCTTGGTCCTCCTTTTTGTGTAGTCCACAATCATCTCCTTTGTCTTGATCACGTTGAGGGAGAGGTTGTTGTCCTGGCACCACACGGTCAGGTCTCTGAACTCTCTATAGGCTGTCTCGTCAGTGATCAGGCCTACCACTGTTGTGTCATCTGCAAACTTAATGATGGAGTTGGAGTCGTGCCTGACCGTGCCGTCATGAGTGAACAGGGAGTACAGGAGCTGAGCACGTACCCCTGAGGGGCCCCCGTGTTGAGGATCAGCGTGGCGGAAGTGTTGTTACCTACCCTCACCACCTGGGGGCGGCCCGTCAGGAAGTCCAGGATCCAGCTGCAGAAGGAGGTGTTTAGTCCCAGGGTCCTTAGCTTAGTGATGAGCTTTGAGGGCACTACGGTATTGAACGCTGAGCTGTAGTCAATGAATAGCTTTCTCGCATAGGTGTTCCTGTTGTCCAGGTGGGAAAGGGCAGTGTGAAGTGCAATAGAGATTGCATCATCTGTGGATCTGTTGGTGCGGTATGCAAATTGGAGTGGGACTAGGGTTTCTGGGAAAATAGTGTTGATGTGAGCAATGACAAGACTTTCAAAGCATTTCATGGCTACAGACATGTTCTTGGGCACAGGGACTATGGTGGCCTGCTTAAAACATGTTGGTATTACAGACTCGGACAAGGAGAGGTTGAAAATGTCAGTGAAGACACTTGCCAGTCGGTCAGCGCATGCTCGCAGTACACATCCTGGTAATCCGTCTGGCCCTGTGGCCTTGTGAATGTTGAACTGTTTAAAGGTCTTACTCACATCGGCTGTGGAGGGCGTGATCACAAAGTCTTCCGGAACAGCTGGTGCTCTCATGCATGTTTCAGTGTTATTTGCCTCGAAGCGAGCATTGAAGTAGTTTAGCTTGTTTGATAGGTCTTAGTCCCGTATTGACGCTTTGCCTGTTTGATGGTTCGTCGGAGGGCATAGCGGGATTTGTTATAAGCTTCCGGGTTAGAGTCCTGCTCCTTGAAAACGGCAGCTCTAGCGGATGTTGCCTGTAATCCATGGTTTCTGGTTAGGGTATGTACGCACAGTCACTGTGGGGACAACATCCTCAATGCACTTATTGATAAAGCCAGTGACTGATGTGGTATACTCCTCAATGCCATCTGAAGCATCCCTTAACATGTTCCAGTCTATGCTAGCAAAACAGTCCTGTAGTTTAGCATCTGCCTCATCTGACCACTTTTTTATAGACCGAGTCACTGGTGCTTTCTGCTTTAATTTTGGCTTGTTAGCAGGAATCAGGAGGATAGAGTTATGGTCAGATTTGCCAAATAGAGGGCGAGAGAGAGCTTTGTACACATCTCTCTGTGTGGAGTAAAGGTGGTCTAGAATTTTTTCCCCCTCTGGTTGCACATTTTTTACACGTTGATGGAAATGAGGTGAAACTGTTTCATTGCACATCCCCTCATTCACTGACAAAATATTTGTCAATGCGGAAAACAGTCAGAGAAACGAGTCGACCTCTGGAGAGAATCTTAGCAGGCACTGGCCTGACACAGACTATGTCAGAGAACGACACCATGAAATCCCATAACAGCATCAACAGTGTGCTCTGCTTAAGTGACACTCTGTTGGTCCAAATTCAGCACTGACGTTATGCCATGGTCCAGTTTTTTTCTTAACTGCATGTGATGAGACAGATTCACACAGACCACCATTTGTTTACAGTTCTAGTTTAAAGGCCCACTCCTCAATTTAAGAAAAGACAGTGATATTCATCATGAACAGGCATGAACAGTGGGTATCATTCATTTAAATGATCAAACATGTCTGTAAATATCGAAGAATGTGCCTTTAAAAGTTCATAGGATTGAAGCATTGCCGCTCCACTTCTCATGGGAAAGCTTGCAACATAAACCACGCCCTCGCCTTCCCCCTCGGAGTATGTTGACCCAATTTACCATGACAGAATATGTTGACATCCCACTGTACTGTGACACATCAGATAAATGCCATCAAAAGCTATGTGCTTTTTAAAAAGCCATGACTTTAGATAAGGATACAGATAAAACGCACTTAATCCTGCTGGAAAAAAAGGGGTTGTAGACAGATAGATATTTAATACACAGGATAGGGTCGGGATGCGTTCCACAATCTGCTAAGTGTGCATTCTATTGCTGCCTCCTGTGGCCCCCCTACCCTCTCACATACATCCAGAAATAAACTGTGGAATTCTTAAACCTTAATTATTCACGTTGTCTGATATCTTTAGAAATGTGTTGCTCGGTGCCTTCCTCCTCCCACCTCTCTCTCTCTACTGATGTCTCCTGCTCCCTCTCTTGGCCTAGCTCTAGCACTTCAAAGAAAACTCCTAAAAATCTGTGTCCCAAATGGCACCTTTACACAGGGAATAGGGTGCCATTTGGGACGCATGCCTAGCGAAATGCTTGTGCGAAACGGCGTGATCTTTCATAGAGGGATGGAGAATTGGATTTGGGGAGAGAAGGGAGAAGCGGAGGAGCTCGCCAGAGGAGCTATGTGAATTTCTATGTTCTCCAACACCAGAGAGCTATAATGCAACTAGAATAGGATGGATTAGTGCAGGCACTGCAAGAATGCAGCAAATGTTACCAAGCTCTTTTCACTGCCTGTTACATTGCGTAATGTAATGGAATGCCTGTTATTAGAATGCACGTTACAGTGAACGATACATTGTGTTCGAATGCTTGTTGGAGTGTTTTTTGCAAGGTCAGTGAATGCCTGATAGAACGCCAGTCAGAAGGTGTATCAAAATGCCTAGTAAAATGCTGCAGAGAATGGACTATGCTGAACAAAAATATAAACGCTAAAATGTCGGTCCCATGTTTCATGAGCTGAAATAAAAGATCCCAGAAACGTTCCATACGCACAATAAAGCTTATTTCTCAAAAATGTTGTGCACAAATTTGTTTACATCCCTGTTAGTGAGCATTTCTCCATCCGCCTGACAGGTGTGGCATATCAAGAAGATCATTACACAGGTGCACCTCGTGCCGGGGACAACTCTAAAATGTGCAGTTTTCACGTAACACAATGCCACAGATGTCTAAAGTCTTGAGGGAGAGTGCAATTGGCATGCTGACAGCAAGGATGTCCACCAGAGCTGTTGCCAGATAATTTAATGTTAATTTCTCTACCATAAGCCACCTCCAGCATCGTTTTAGAGAATTTGGCAGTACGTCCAACCACCCTCACAACCGTAGACCACGTGTATGGCGTTGTGTGGGCATGCGGTTTGCTGATGTCATCGTTGTGAACAGAGTGCCCCGTGGTGGAGGTGGGGTTATGGTATGGGCAGGCATAAGCTACGGACAACGAAGACAATTGCATTTTATAGATGGCAATTTGAATGCACAGAGCCATGTCGATATCCTGAGGCCCGTTGTCGTGCCGTTCATCCGCCGCCATCCCCTCATGTTTCAGCATGATAATGCACGGCCCCATGTCGCAAGGATCTGTACACAATCCAGCAACTTGGCACAGCCATTTGAAAAGGAATGGGTCAACTTTCCACAGGCCACAATCAACCGCATGATCAACACTATGCGAAGGAGACATGTCGCGCTGCATGAGAAAAATGGTTGTCACACCAGATACCGACTGGTTTTCTGATTTACGCCCCTACCTTTTTTAAATGTATTTTTTATAATTTTTTATAAAGGTATCTGTGACCAACAGATGCATATCTCTATTCCCAGTCATGTGAAATCCATAGATTAGGGCCTAGTGAATTCATTTCAAATTGACTGATTTCCTTATATGAATGCTTCAAAGTCTATGGTATAGCCAGTTGGTTTGGCCAGTTGAATTGTAATTGAAGAGTGGATTTAAAACTAACTAGGTGTGTGGATTCAGCAACCTCCCATTCTTATTAAAGAAATATGAACTTTGGACTACATGAGAACATCATTTGTCCTACTGCACCTCCCAGTTCTGGGCAACTTCAAAATATTTAAAAATTGTTGCTCCCTCTTGGTCAGGTCGTATTTAAAGAAGAAATGTGTTCTCAATTTTTTTTATTTTTTTTATTTTACCTTTATTTAACCAGGTAGGCAAGTTGAGAACAAGTTCTCATTTACAATTGCGACCTGGCCAAGATAAAGCAAAGCAGTTCGACAGATACAACGACACAGAGTTACACGTGTAGTAAAACAAACATTCAGTCAATAATACAGCATAAACAAGTCTATATACGATGTGAGCAAATGAGGTGAGAAGGGAGGTAAAGGCAAAAAAGGCCATGGTGGCAAAGTAAATACAATATAGCAAGTAAAACACTGGAATGGTAGATTTGCAATGGAAGAATGTGCAGTAGAAATACAAATAATGGGGTGCAAAGGAGCAAAATAAATACATTAATTAAATACAGTAGGGAAAGAGGTAGTTGTTTGGGCTAAATTATAGGTGGGCTATGTACAGGTGCAGTAATCTGTGAGCTGCTCTGACAGTTGGTGCTTAAAGCTAGTGAGGGAGATAAGTGTTTCCAGTTTCAGAGATTTTGTAGTTCGTTCCAGTCATTGGCAGCAGAGAACTGGAAGGAGAGGCGGCCAAAGAAAGAATTGGTTTTGGGGGTGACTAGAGAGATATACCTGCTGGAGCGTGTGCTACAGGTGGGAGATGCTATGGTGACCAGCGAGCTGAGATAAGGGGGGACTTTACCTAGCAGGGTCTTGTAGATGATAACTTGACTGGTTAAATAAAGGCATTTTGAGGGTAATATATATATATATATATTAAAGCCTCCGTTACATGCCTACAGTTCCAAACACTAAGCACTAAGCAGGCACAGATAGGACTCACGCCCCTTTTCCCTTCCAGTCTCCAAAGTGCCCTTTTGGGTGGTGGTATAATTTCCCCCAAAATGATTTTTTTTTTGTACAAATGTTTTGGTCATTGTTGTTCAGAACCCTCTGCCTGCAAGTCGTGGTCATATTCGCCCCCCATCCCATGTCCATTGGCTGCACATGTTGATCTGGCCTGTACGGAGCTCTCGCACGACCCGTTGCGCCTTTTCTCCACTCCCAGGCTGCCCTGTACTGAGGGTGCACGTGCCCCGTATCCAAACATGCATGGCTCGAGAGACCGGTTAAGTGTGTGTGTAGCTACCTAGTTTAAATATCAACAGTACTGCCACAGCGGTGTAACATTTGATCAACACGGCCTACATCATCATCAATATTAGGTTTGGTTGGCGGATACGCGCAGCAGAGAGACAGACACAGAGGTCAATCTTAGCCAGTCAAAGAAATGGAGCGAGCTGACTAGTGGGTTTACATCAACCGTCAACATCAATGATCAGCTGATGGCCCACCCCTTTTCTCCGATGTCAATCATCTCATTAGGAGGCACTGTAACTAGCTTGCTTAGAATTTGTGACGATGTGTGTGTTCTTGCAGAAATAAATAGGTCTATGCTTATTTTTTTTTGTAAATGTTCACTACAGAGGAATTTGGTATGTTAGGGAGTATGAAAGTATAATTTTTTTCAAAGGTCTGTTTATGACCCTGGTACTAAGTACATTCAATACCTCATGGGACAGATCCAAAGTGGAGCATTGGGAGCAATCCTTCCGTTGGATGCCCATCAAGAAGGGCACGGGGGCATCCAGGAGATGGTGCAGGGTCACGGGCAAGATGGGAAGGTAGACGTGCTGCCACTGGAATGGAAACAGTAGGTTGGTGATGCCCTCTGCCACCGTCATCAACCGCTGGTAGTCTGGAGACAGAGAGACGCATGATGGGAAATGAACAAGTGCACACTTTTGGGTTACATTTGAAAAATGATTGAAACACAACCTAGGCTGGTGATCTTGCAGAAAACGCTGCCTGATCTTTTGGTGCTTACCCTGTGAGTAGAGCAGGACCTGGGTCTCCAGCAGCACGGAGGTGAGCAGCCTCACCATGTTCTCCACCCCCAGCAGGGAGAAGGCCTCTCCCAGTGGGTAGTCCCCGAGCGGGAGCTCCTCAGGGCCGGGCTGCTGGCACACGATAGGCCCCTGGACCCCGTGGAACCGGAGCGAACGACCGGGCGGCGGCACGGGCACCTCGTACAGGATGTTGTGGATGTAGCTCTCCAGCGGCAGTGGCGGGGCCGCGTGTGATGTCACCGCCTGGTGCAACTGGGACAGGAAGTGGCGGGCGGCGTGCAGGAAGGGGAGGGGCGTGAGGAGGCAGAGGGCCTTGGAGGCATACAGGGTGTCCCGGGCCGGCTGGAAGGAGCCCGCCGCGCAGCCCAAACAAGCCGACAGGGGGCGCGCTGCCAGGGAGTCGGCATCCAACTCATCCAGGTTGCTCACCAGAGAGTCCATGCTGGATGTGGAGGGGGAGGAGGCGGAGGAAGATGACAAAGAGGAGGTGGAGTAATGCTCCACATGGTGCATCTGATGAAGGGTCTGCATCGCCGTGGTGATCTGGGCACTCGTCACTGCTTCGTAGTACGTGTGCACGAAGCCGTAGGAGCGCGTGCCGTCGTCCTGGGCGACCGTGAAGGAGTGGAAGTGGTGCTCGCGGCCGTCCGCCTGACTACGGAACGACAGGCCGTGCGGCATGCAGAGCTGGGGATGAGAGAGAGAGAGAGAGAGAGAGAGAGAGAGAGATGAAGGAGGAAGATGGAGAATGAGAGATGAAGAAAGGAGAGAGAGGGTGAGGAGAGAGATATGAAGGGATGAAGAGAGACATGGGAAGAGGAAGGAGGTGAGGTGGGGAGAAAAAGAGCGAGAGAGAGGAGTGAGAGGATGGTGAATGGAATAGAGGTGGGAGAGATGTCGAAGGAAGAGCGAGTTGGGATGTTTTAGAGGACATAGCAGAGGAAAAAGAAAATAAAGGGGAGAGAGAGAGAGAGAGAGAGAGAGAGAGAGAGATAGGAGAGGAAGACGAGGTAGGGGAAGGTACAGAAAGAGAGGCAAACAATCTCAACTGCCTTCAATAGCCTGCTCTTAAATCAAACGCAAGTGATTATGGACAGGGATGAAAGGGGTCAAATCATTCTGAAGAGCTTTCATTCTGACAAACAACATTAAAGACTAGCGGTTAAAAGGGCCCTTATTTGTGGAAAGAACCAGAGTGTGGCTCCATGAAAAGGCGCTCTATCTGCTACAAAGTACCTCCGTGTCTCTAGGGAGACTGCTCACAACAAGTTTGAACTTTTCGCCAAAAACAACTCAAGTTTTTTTTAATTGGTTCATCTATGTTAGTAGATTGTGTTGAGTTCCTGCCCTAACGCTTTTATCATCCAGACTTGTTTATACAAGAGTGTGCCATAAAAATGAACACTTAAAAACAGAAAATATTCTCTCATTCGCATGAAAGATAAATGCATTATGGTACCGGAGAACAAAACAAAGACTTGACGGCACAGCATTTAAGGCTCTTGCAGTGCCAAACAATCAAACATTTGCCCAACCACTTTCAAATGGTTCAATTAACGCTAGTTAGCATTGCGCTAATGCTAGTTAGCCACGTCCTTCAAAACTGCACGCAGAGACATAAAAATGGTCTCCACCAGTTCATCTGACTCTGGAGAAGGAGATGAACTATCCCATTAACAAAACAATAGTGCACAAACAACAAATGTAAAGTCCTCTATTCTGTGTCAAATACGTGCACAACAGAAGCTATACTTTCTTGTAATGAATGCATGAAATGAGGCCATTTTCAAAACAACTATCTTTCCATAACGGGCTAAAACAGCCAAAATGACATAAAATACAGACTTAACCTTTTGCTAAGTTCTCTAAATGTATCCTAGCCCCACTGTCTTACCATGTTGACTGCATCTCTGTTGAAGGGACTCCTGTCTGTGCTCTCAGGGTAGTGGGCCAGAACCTTGGACTTGAAGGACCTCCGTAGGGGGCTCTGCTCAAAGCTCTCACCTAGGAAAGAGAGAAAGGGGTTGAAAACGAGTGGCGGGGGAGAGAGAGAGAGAGAGAGAGAGAGAGAGAGAGAGAGAGAGAGAGAGAGAGAGAGAGTAGAGACAGACAAACGGAGAGAACGAGTATGTCAGCATTGCAATACTGGCACAGACAAATTCAGAGGGACAAGTGACCTTCATTCCCCGCAATGAATTGTTAATAAGGGGACAGGGCGGAGAGCAACACTGCGGTTACCAGACAGGATCAGGATTTCATATCTGAGACAGCAAAGCTTTTGGCCCATCATCTGATATCAGCTAAAAACTCTGTGTGTGTTGAATACCTTTAATGAGCCAGAGGTGAGATGGTAGAGGGGTGAGACCAGAGATGGAAATTAAGTTAACCCGCTTGCCCGAGGCTAGTAGAAAATGTAGAGAGATGAGACAGAGTTGGGCAACAGCAGAGAGAAGAGATAGTAGAGGGGTGAGATATCAGTGAGACAGTAGAGATGAGAGAGAAGTGATACAATAGATTTGTGACATTACTGAGACAGTAGAGCGGTAAGGCAGTAGAGGGGTAAGGCAGTAGAGAGGTGAGACCGTTAGTGAGACAACAGAGAAGTGAGACAATAGGGGTGGTTCTGCAGTGAAGGGGGGAAGCCCTGCCAAGTCCAGACTTATGTAACGACCAACCCTGAGGTGCCTTCAAAGCAGCTACAGTGCCCACATCCCCTCACACTGCACCATCGCCAGAAAGTCAGATAGAGGAGGAGAGAGAACAGGGGGACAGGTAGGGTTGTCATGATCCCAGTCATACTCCGAAGTATCGTGGCAAGGAGACAAAACACTAAGCTGACTTTCTGTTGTCACCCAGAGTCACGTTTGTTTATTTTTTAAAGATATATCACACAGTATTTCACATAGAGCTGGTTTGTAAAAGACCATAAAGTTCAGTCTGCTTCATGAAAATCCAGTATTGTCGTGGTATTGCAATATTGGTATCGTGACAACCCGAGGGGATAGGAGGGTTGATTTGGAGAGGGAGATACGTGAGGAAGGGTTAGAGGAGATGAGGGGGGGATTTGATTCAAGATGTTGTAGAAGCAGGAGCAATGCACAAAACGCATCCCAACGCTCTGCAGGGGAAAGCTGACTGTTTACAGTACGCGGATACAAGCTGAAACTGGGTCCTGATAGCAAAGAGGATCTTTGGTTTGGCTGGAAATAAGAAAACACACTACATCGCACCATCCATGTCATAGTTTCAGCAAAGTGAAAGTGTTTTTTTGTTTGTGTAGCAGACTATCAAATGAAAAAACCGTACTACATTTTCTGACACACGTATGGTATGTGTACATGCACTGAAGGGAAGGAGAGAATTCAGTGACACACACTTCCCCTGACCTTGATGTATAACCTTGTCTGCCTGATGCATCTCCTGTCTCTCTCACTGTCCCCTGTGTCAACTGCCTGCTCCAATTACACACAGATAGCTTTTTATGTGTGTGTGTGTGTGTGTGTGTGTGTGTGTGTGTGTGTGTGTGTGTGTGTGTGTGTGTGTGTGTGTGTGTGTGTGTGTGTGTGTGTGTGTGTGTGTGTGTGTGTGTGTGTGTGTGTGTGTGTGTGTGTGTGTGTGTGTGTGTGTGTGTGTGTGTGTGTGTGTGTGTGTGTGTGTGTGTGTGTGTGTGTGTGTGTGTGTGTGTGTGTGTGTGTGTGTGTGTGTCTCATGCAAGCCACTGGTGTGTACCAGCGTTGTGCTCCATCCAGGATATTGGAATTGACTCCCATTCAAATCATGAGTTGAAATTCCAATTGGCCACATCCCACATGATGTAGAATTTGAGTGACATGAAGTCGAATTTAATTCAGTGCAATTCAAAGAAATTCCACTCAGTCATAGAACATGAGGTTTCATTGAGTATGACAGGGCGCACTTCCAGATACCAAAGAATACATCACTTTTCTCTGCGAACAATGTTCATATAATCTTTTGACCTTTGTGCTTAGAATAGCCAATTATATGTCCACCAAGATGTATATTTGTATAGACTAGACCTAATATAGAAGAGTCATTTACATGCATGTACAAGATGTATATTTGTATAGACTAGACCTAATATAGAAGAGTCATTTACATTTGATTGAATTTGACTGAATTCAATTCCCTTTCATTCAAATTCTAATTGCAATTATGCATCCTGTTTACTACTTCAATTCAAATTCAATTGGAATTAATAAGGCATTCTCAATTCAATTCAGAATTGAGCACAACACTGGTATGTACACTCAAACTACCTCATCATTCCCTAGAGTGCATCACTCTTCCCATTACTACCCTGCCTGGGATGTGGATGCACACATGCACACACACACACACATTCAAGAAATCTGTGACGCCATTTAAAATCAAATCAAATCCAATTTTATTTGTCACATACACATGGTTAGCAGATGTTAGTGCGGGTGTAGCGAAATCACAACTTGCAGACTTGTTTACGTGTTCCTGTGCGATTTGTGCATTTTGTTGCCAACCTTACTTTGCTACCTGACAACTTTACGGTTTTTACTTTTTAATTACTGTTTATATTTTTGTTTTTTCCCTCACTCAACTTTTTTTCATTCAACTTTTTCACTCCGGACACTTTATCTGGACGTGGTTCGTCAGGACCTCCAACAGCCGAAGCTAAGTAGTAACATTAACATGATGTCTTCTAATTGCAGTCGCTGTACTCATAATATACAGGAGAACGATCGCCTTACGGCGAGGATAGCTGTGCTGCAAGCCCAGATTCAGATGCAATCGTTATGCAAGGGTCATTTCAGTGTAGGAAAGGATGAAACAGCGTCTGTGCCACCAGTAAGTACAGATAGTAACGTTAGTATAAATCCCCTGGCACAGTCCCCGCAGCCGGACAACTTTCTCACGGTTTCTGGAGGGAAATGCTGTAGGAATGCTCAACCAGTGTCGCTCATTTAGCCGACAGAAACTTTCAACCGGTTTTCCCCATTAAGCAGCAAGTCAGAGTCTGAGGCCGAGCCATCTCTTGTCTCTACTCCTCCCGTTACGGGGTCTGAGACGCTGAAGCTTCCCACCGTTAGCTCTGTCAAATTGAAAACCCTAGTCATTGGCGACTCCATTACCCGCAGTATTAGACTTAAAACAAATCATCCAGCGATCATACACTGTTTACCAGGGGGCAGGGCTACTGACGTTAAGGCTAATCTGGAGATGGTGCTGGCTAAAGCTAAAACTGGCGAGTATAGAGATATTGTTATCCACGTCGGCACCAACGATGTTAGGATGAAACAGTCAGAGGTCTCCAAGCGCAACATAGCTTCAGTGTGTAAATCAGCTAGAAAGATGTGTCGGAATCGAGTAATTGTCTCTGGCCCTCTCCCAGTTAGGGGGAGTGATGAGCTCTACAGCAGAGTCTCATAACTCAATCGCTGGTTGGAAACTGTTTTCTGCCCCTCCCAAAAGATAGAATTGGCCCTCTTTCTGGGACTCACCCACAAACAGGACCAAGCCTGACCTGCTGAGGAGTGACGGATTCCATCCTAGCTGGAGGGGT
Organism: Oncorhynchus keta; assembly: GCF_023373465.1. Taxonomy (NCBI): domain Eukaryota; kingdom Metazoa; phylum Chordata; class Actinopteri; order Salmoniformes; family Salmonidae; genus Oncorhynchus; species Oncorhynchus keta. The sequence continues at coordinate 11,452,203 of NC_068437.1, read as the reverse complement.
GCTCTCATCTTATCTACCAACATAGACAGGGCTCTAACTCCTCTAGCTCCACAATGATATCGGGTGCATGCCAGGCAGCAGGCTGTTAGTCTGCCACTAGCACAGTCAGTGTAGTCAGCTCAGCTATCCCCATTGAGACCGTGTCTGTGCCTCGACCTGGGTTGGGCAAAACTAAACATGGCGGTGTTCGCCTTAGCAACTCACTGCCTTCCTGAAGACGAGCAATGTATACGAAATGCTTCAGTCTGGTTTTAGACCCCATCATAGCACTGAGACTGCACTTGTGAAGGTGGTAAATTACCTTTTAATGGCATCAGACCGAGGCTCTGCATCTGTCCTCGTGCTCCTAGACCTTAGTGCTGCTTTTGATACCATCGATCCCCACATTCTTTTGAAGAGATTGGAATCCCTAATTGGTCTACACAGACAAGTTCTGGCCTGGTTTAGATCTTATCTGTCGGAAAGATAGCAGTTTATCTCTGTGAATGGTTTGTCCTCTGACAAATCAACTGTAAATTTCTGTGTTCCTCAAGGTTCCGTTTTAGGACCACTATTGTTTTCACTAAATATTTTACCTCTTGGGGATGTCATTCGAAAACATAATGTTAACGTTCACTGCTATGCGGATGACACACAGCTGTACATTTCAATGAAACACGGTGAAGCCACAAAATTGCCCTCGCTAGAAGCCTGTGTTTCAGACATAAGGATGGCTGCAAACGTTCTACTTATAAATTCGGACAAAAGAGAGATGCTTGTTCTAGGTCCCAAGAAACAAAGATATCTTCTGTTGAATCTGACAATTAATCTTAATGGTTGTACAGTCGTCTCAAATAAAACTGTGAAGGACCTCGGCGTTACTCTGGACCCTGATCTCTCTTTTGACGAACATATCAAGACTGTTTCAAGGACAGCTTTTTTCCATCTACGTAACATTGCAAAAATCAGAAACTTTCTGTCCAAAAATGATTCAGAAAATTGAATCCATGCTTTTGTTACTTCTAGATTAGACTACTGCAATGCTCTACTTTCCGGCTACCTGGATAAAGTGCTAAATACGGCTGCTAGAATCCTGACTAGAACCAAAAACGTTGATCATATTACTCCAGTGCTAGCCTTTTCCTACACTGGCCTCCTGTCAAGGCAAGGGCTGATTTCAAGGTTTTACTGCTAATCTACAAAGCATTACATGGGCTTGCTCCTACCTATCTCTCTGATTTGGTCCTGCCGTACATACCTACACGTACGCTATGGTCACAAGACGCAGGCCTCCTAATCCCTATAATTTCTAAGCAAACAGCTGGAGGCAGGGCTTTCTCCTATAGAGCTCCATTTTTATGGAATGATCTGCCTAACAATGTGAGAGACGCAAACTCGGTCTCAACCTTTAAGTCTTTACTGAAGACTCATCTCTTCAGTGGGTCATATGATTGAGTGTAGTCTGGCCCAGGAGTGGGAAGGTGAATGGAAAGGCTCTGGAGCAACGAACAGACCTTGCTGTCTCTGCCTGGCCGGTTCCCCTCTTTCCACTGGGATTCTCTGCCTCTAACCCTATTACAGGGTCTGAGTCACTGGCTTACTGGTGCTCTTTCATGCCGTCCCTAGGAAGGGTGCGTCACTTGAGTGGGTCGAGTCACTGATGTGATCTTCCTGTCTGGGATGGCGCCCCCCCCTTGGGTTGTGCCGTGGCGGAGATCTTTGTGGGCTATACTCTGCCTTGTCTCAGGATGGTAAGTTGGTGGTTGAAGATATCCCTCTAATGGTGTGGGGGCTGTGCTTTGGCAAAGTGGGTGGGGTTATATCCTTCCTGTTTGGCCCTGTCTGGGTGTATCATCGGATGGGGACACAGTGTCTCCTGACCCCTCCTGTCTCAGCCTCCAGTATTTATGCTGCAGTAGTTTATGTGTCGGTGGGCTAGGGTCAGTTTGTTATATCTGGAGTACTTCTCCTGTCTTATCCGGTGTCCTGTGTGAATTTAAATATGCTCTCTCTAATTCTCTCTTTCTCACTTTCTTTCTCTCTCTCGGAGGACCTGAGCCCTAGGACCATGCCTCAGGACTACCTGGCATGATGACTCCTTGCTGTTCCCAGTCCACCTGGACATGCTGCTGCTCCAGTTTCAACTGTTCTGCCTGGGGCTATGGAATCCTGACCTGTTCACCGGACGTGCTACCTGTCCCAGGCCTTCTGTTTTCAACTCTCTAGAGACAGCAGGAGTGGTAGAGATAATCTTAATGATCGGCTATGAAAAGCCAACTGACATTTACTCCTGAGGTGGTGACTTGCTGCACCCTCGACAAATACTGTGATTATTATTATTTGACCATGCTGGTCATTTATGAACATTTGAACATCTTGGCCATGTTCTATTATAATCTCCACCCGGCTTAGCCAGAAGAGGACTGGCCACCCCTCATAGCCTGGTTCCTCTCTAGGTTTCTTCCTAGGTTTTGGCCTTTCTAGGGAGTTTTTCCTAGCCACCGTGCTTCTATACCTGCATTGCTTGCTGTTTGAGGTTTTAGGCTGGGTTTCTGTACAGCACTTTGAGATATCAGCTGATGTACAAAGGGCTGTATTTGGTTTGATTTGATTTGATCCATGCACTGTCAAAACACCCATGGGCAATAACATGGTGACAAAGCAGGAAGAGCAACACTCTTGCTTAAAAACAATGCGTCTCATGGCTTTCGTCCTTCGTCTCACCCGAGCCCGTACAGGAGTTGTAGCGGTGAGACAAGATAGTAACTACTAACAATTGGATACCACGAAATTGGGGAGAAAAGGGGTAATTTTAAAATGTTTAAATAATTAATTAAAACAACGCGTCTTACAATCGAACGCTTGCTTTGACGCATATCCACTATCCACCCAGATTACATTATTCCACCTACTACTCCGATGACGCATGGAAAGCCGACAACAGAAAGGATGCTGAAGACAAGAAATGGATCACCCGAACTAAGAGGGTTGCTTTGCTTTGAAACAGGCTGGTGGGTGGGTAGTATGAATGCAGACTGGTGGGTGGGTAGTATGAATGCAGGCTGGTGGGTGGGTAGTATGAAAGCAGGCTGGTGGGTGGGTAGTATGAAAGCAGGCTGGTGGGTGGGTAGTATGAATGCAGGCTGGTGGGTGGGTAGTATGAATGCAGGCTGGTGGGTGGGTAGTATGAAAGCGGGCTGGTGGGTGGGTAGTATGAATACAGGCTGGTGGGTGGGTAGTATGAATGCAGGATGGTGGGTGGGTAGTATTTATGCAGGCTGGTGGGTGGGTAGTATGAAAGCAGGCTGGTGGGTGGGTAGTATGAATACAGGCTGGTGGGTGGGTAGTATGAATGCAGGCTGGTGGCTGGGTAGTATGAATGCAGGCTGGTGGGTATGTAGTATGAAAGCAGGCTGGTGGGTGTGTAGTATGAATGCAGGCTGGTGGGTGTGTAGTATGAAAGCAGGCTGGTGGGTGGGTAGTATGAAAGCAGGCTGGTGGGTGGGTAGTATGAATACAGGATGGTGGGTGGGTAGTATGAAAGCAGGCTGGTGGGTGGGTAGTATGAATACAGGCTGGTGGGTGGGTAGTATGAATGCAGGCTGGTGGGTGGGTTGTATGAATACAGGCTGGTGGGTGGGTAGTATGAATGCAGGCTGGTGGGTGGGTAGTATGAATACAGACTGGTGGGTGGGTAGTATGAATACAGGCTGGTGGGTGGGTAGTATGAATGCAGGCTGGTGGGTGGGTAGTATGAATACAGGCTGGTGGGTGGGTAGTATGAATGCAGGCTGGTGGGTGGGTTGTATGAAAGCAGGCTGGTGGGTGGGTAGTATTTATGCAGGCTGGTGGGTGGGTAGTATGAAAGCAGGCTGGTGGGTGGGTAGTATGAATGCAGGCTGGTGGGTGGGTAGTATGAATGCAGGCTCGTGGGTGGGTAGTATGAATGCAGGCTGGTGGGTGGGTAGTATGAAAGCAGGCTGGTGGGTGGGTAGTATGAAAGCAGGCTGGTGGGTGGGTAGTAGGAATTCAGGCTGTTGGGTGGGTAGTATGAAAGCAGGCTGGTGGGTGGGTAGTATGAATGCAGGCTGGTGGGTGGGTAGTATGAATGCAGGCTGGTGGGTGGGTAGTATGAATGCAGGCTGGTGGGTGGGTAGTATGAAAGCAGGCTGGTGGGTGGGTAGTATGAAAGCAGGCTGGTGGGTGGGTAGTATGAAAGCAGGCTGGTGGGTGGGTAGTATGAAAGCAGGCTGGTGGGTGGGTAGTATGAAAGCAGGCTGGTGGGTGGGTAGTATGAAAGCAGGCTGGTGGGTGGGTAGTATGAAAGCAGGCTGGTGGGTGGGTAGTATGAAAGCAGGCTGGTGGGTGGGTAGTATGAAAGCAGGCTGGTGGGTGGGTAGTATGAAAGCAGGCTGGTGGGTGGGTAGTATGAAAGCAGGCTGGTGGGTGGGTAGTATGAAAGCAGGCTGGTGGGTGGGTAGTATGAATGCAGGCTGGTGGGTGGGTAGTATGAAAGCAGGCTGGTGGGTGGGTAGTATGAAAGCAGGCTGGTGGGTGGGTAGTATGAAAGCAGGCTGGTGGGTGGGTAGTATGAATGCAGGCTGGTAGGTGGGTAGTATGAAAGCAGGCTGGTGGGTGGGTAGTATGAAAGCAGGCTGGTGGGTGGGTAGTATGAAAGCAGGCTGGTGGGTGGGTAGTATGAATGCAGGCTGGTGGGTGGGTAGTATGAAAGCAGGCTGGTGGGTGGGTGGTATGAATGCAGGCTGGTGGGTGGGTAGTATGAAAGCAGGCTGGTGGGTGGGTAGTATGAAAGCAGGCTGGTGGGTGGGTAGTATGAAAGCAGGCTGGTGGGTGGGTAGTATGAAAGCAGGCTGGGTCCTATTCACTAAAATATCCTGATCGTTCTTATATCTCTCAGATATAGGACAGACACTTCAGAACAAACTTCCTTTAGATTTGTTTGAGGGGGGACTATCTGTTGTTCCATGTAATTAATATGTTATTGGGCTAATAGCAGTAAGGCCAAATCATTTTTTAGATATATATACAGTTCAAGGGGTCTTAACATTCCAAATCAAATAGCAAAATGATCCTTGGTATGACCTTAAAACAATTCCATACAGCTTAGTATCTCGGCCCCAGTTATGTACTGGGCTGTCCGCACCATCCTTTGCAGAGCTGTGCGGTCAAGGGCGGTGCAATTTCCAAACCAAGAGGTGATGCAGCCAGCCACATGCCAAATCTTTTCAGCCTCCTGCGGGGGAAACCCTCATTTCACCTTACTGTGAAATGCCTACTTACAAGCCCTTATTAACCAACAGTGTAGCTAAAGAGATGTGACAAACACTAAGACCACACTGTGATGCGTTATCTACCCATCCTTGATCTTCCTCAGGGCAACAAAAAAAGCAAAGGGAGGGAGAAACCAGAAGAGCCTTGAGCCTAGCCGTCGAGAAGAGAGGGACGTCTGGCTGCCATGGTCACCATTTCCGCCGGCATTAAGTTTGCCGGGGCCTTGGAGAGGCTGTCAGTCGCTACGTTTCATTAGCTGACCCAGATAGGTAGGTTCACACACACACACGCACGCACGCACACACAGCCATGAGGCAACATCAAACATCTGTGCGAAATCCACAGGAGGCTGGTGAGGGGAAGATGGCTCCAGAGCACATCCTACCCAATTATGGTGCTGCAAGCCACCTGTGATCAAATCTCTATTCACTCTGTGCCTGGGAATGGGTTTCACTGCTCATGTCCATTCACTGAGCCTGTTCTTTGAAGGTCTCATTTTAAACATAAGCACTTGAAACGAACAGTCCACTGGTGAATGAATGGTACACTGTTGTTTTTGAGCTGTTTAGTGTCAGAGATGGAAGTCAAATATTAGGAAGTTGCTGACCACATTAAAGACAAAAGAGAGAGAGAGAGAGAGAGAGAGAGAGAGAGAGAGAGAGAGAGAGAGAGAGAGAGAGAGAGAGAGAGAGAGAGAGAGAGAGAGAGAGAGAGAGAGAATCGTAGGAGATGAAAGGGTTCAAGAGACAGAAAGAGAAGAGGGATAGGGAGATATGGAAGCAGAGGGGGGAAGAAGAGGGAGCTAACAGGAGGGATGGTGAAGCAGGGAGGGGGAGGGGAGGGTGGCTTGTTTTGGTTCTGCGGATGGAAGATAAAAAATGGGGCCTCGGTTAGGCTGTGCGACTCACATAATCATCATTGCCCTAGCTAGACATCTCCCACACAGCACTGTGAAACCAGCTCAGCTCACTCCAGAGACAACCACAACAGATCTGTTGGCCATGTTAAAACACTACGAAAATGCATGTATCCTACTTAGAAGTAAAACCATCGATTAGGTGAAAGCAAGATTCTACGATGTACATGTATGGTAACACCAATTCTGCCATGACGGATCAGTGATTGCTCAGAGGAAGGAAGGAGGAACAGTAGAAAGAATTAAGACGGCAATTCCTTCGCATTGGAACGGGCCTTTAGTCTCACGGTTCCACTCCAGGGACTGAAACGTCTCCGAGACACTGCTGCAAATCTCAACGTCACAGGATCCCTCTTCAAGCATGGCTAGATTTCTCAAGGGAAGTTCAGTCAGTCACATCAGTTCTCAGGACAGGAAGAGGACGACGCCCTTTTTATGCCACATATAACCCTCTCATTGTCGAACCTGAGTCTGGTTCAGTAGGCCCACTTACGGAAGGAAAACAATCCAAATGGGGAGGCCAGTCCTTGTCCAATAAGAAACTCTTGACTTGGTTTACTGTTGCGAAACATTTCAAAACATGTTGCTATGGGGTGCCCTAATGAACATTGCTGATTGGATCACAGGATGACATCTGGTTTTCATTGGTCTATAGTGTTGATGATGTTAAATAAGATTAAAGGCATACAATTCCATTGGATGCTAGTAGGCATTCTGTAAAAATCACCCAATTTTCCCATACAGTAGATACGCAGACGAACAGAGGTGTGATCCGAAACCTAAAAGACAGAGGCCTATGATAAAGCAGCTGACATTTCACGGCTGATAGATATTTAAATGTGTGATTAACAGTCGTACGCAGCGTCCCATCCTTCAAAACGGACAGATTGAGACAAGGATGACTGACTATATAAAGAGCGATGTAATTTAATCTTCGCCCAACTCAATTGCCCCACCACATTCAATTCATCACACCCTCGGATGGGCAAGAGGAGAAGGAGGGAGACGGAGGTGGGCAGACCGATGAAAAGACAGAATGACAACGGGCTTTCATTCAAGGAGCAGACACTTCGTCTCAATTATAAGAATCTCCAAGTGGTCTTCGTCTCCTGATTAAATGTAGTGGTTTGCGGAACTATGCTTGCTGAAATGATATGCACCACTGCCCCCACACTGGAGAACTTGCATGAAGGCTTTAGCTCAGAGGGATAACACATTCACGGGAATGGACGACTCAGGTTTGATCATTGATTGGTTACAGAAGAAAGCAAGAGCTCATGCGAGGTCAAAACCGACTGTACTAGCATAACCACCAGCTTTTCAATGTGACTGAATATAGCCTAATAGGAGTCCAATAGGTCTTTTTACAGTACAGCCAACAGGAGCTAAGTCCATCCTTGTCTTCCTTCACACAAACTAATCACAGGCTGTGTTCATGATCCCTTTAAGCAAGGTTGTAGAAAAAAAAAAATCTAAAAATCTAAACTTCCCTTGACACCTGTTCAATGTCTATTCTTAAAAAAGCATTTTCCAATCCAGCAATATCACACGTTCCAAACCGGACGACAGTTCGGCGTCCCTGAACAGCCCACTGTGGGAGTTCCCTCTCCGACACTAATGTCCTTCCGACAGTCAGCCGGCCGGGAGCAGCCGGTAGGTGAAACCACGGCGATCCGGCATTCCAGCCGGGAACGTCATGTGACATTTGATTAGGGCTGCAGAAACACAAGGGACATCTATTGAGAGGCCAACAAGAGCAGATTGTCTCTCTGTAGTCACTCTCCAATTACACGAAAGACATCTCTCAAAAAACACATTCACCATCGACAGACACACACACCCCTCAAAGGAACACACATTTGTTCACCGACACAAACACACCTCTCAGAAAACACCATCCAGACAGACAGACAGACACACACACACACACAAGGATGGCCTGCTGTTACATAAGCAGATTGGTGAAGGCCAGATTGCAGAACCCTGTCCCACCCAGCAGGGAACAGAACCCTGTCCCACCCAGCAGGGAACAGAAACCCTGTCCCACCCAGCAGGGAGCAGAACCCTGTCCCACCCAGCAGGGAGCAGAACCCTGTCCCACCCAGCAGGGAGCAGAAACCCTGTCCCACCCAGCAGAGAACAGAACCATGACCCACCCAGCAGGGAGCAGAACCATGTCCCACCCAGCAGGGAACAGAACCCTGTCCCACCCAGCAGGGAACAGAACCCTGTCCCACCCAGCAGGGAGCAGAAACCCTGTCCCACCCAGCAGGGAACAGAACCCTGTCCCACCCAGCAGAGAACAGAACCATGACCCACCCAGCAGGGAGCAGAACCATGTCCCACCCAGCAGGGAACAGAACCCTGTCCCACCCAGCAGGGAACAGAACCCTGTCTCACCCAGCAGGGAGTAGAACCCTGTCCCACCCAGCAGGGAACAGAACCCTGTCCCACCCAGCAGGGAACAGAACCCTGTCCCACCCAGCAGGGAGCAGAACCCTGTCCCACCCAGCAGGGAACAGAACCCTGTCCCACCCAGCAGGGAACAGAACCCTGTCCCACCCAGCAGGGAGCGAACCCTGTCCCACCCAGCAGGGAGCAGAACCATGTCCCACCCAGCAGGGAACCTGCTATCACTACTGTCCTTACTTGGAAACGCTACACCAAGACACACACACCCGCGCCTACCTCGAAAAAACACGAGCATGCATTAATTAAAGAATATATATAATCTAGAACACATGCATGCCCACACATCCATTTATCGAAACACACAAACACACACTATAACTAATAACAGTAATACTGAGTTATGTCCTTTCCTTTCCCTGCATTGTCTGGATAACGTGATCCTCAGTGAGTAGGGGGGCTGTTGTGAATGTGAAGGGGGGTAAGGATGTTTTTTTTTCATTTTCATAGCCTGAGACAAAGCACTAGGCTAGCTAGGCTGCATGACGACAGTCACAGAGGGATAAATGTGTCCGGTTACCACCCCGCAATGTTCCCTGTGGATGTATTCTACATTCTACAGAGAATATTCTGCCTTTGATACTCCCTCCCCTGTCGTTCTCCCCCAACTCCACATGGAAAGCAGAATACAGGGTGTGACTGTGTGTGTGTGTTTTCTGTGATTTAACAATGACAGAGAGGCAGTGGGGAGAGGTTCAAATGGTTTTATTCTAAATAGAACCCACACACGGACACATGCATATGTGCACTCGCACGCACGCACACACACATACTTCCTTGCCTCCTCCTCACCAGGGACTTATTATGGAGAATCCAATATACAAGAGCCTGCAATATACCATTTACACACCATAGGCCAGGGACTCTCTGGAAGTGGCCACTCCCCCTCGGGTTTCAGGCAAGACAGCATCACCGTGGCTGACTGTCGCGGTTGCTGTGGCAACGTGAAGCACGCCATCCACTGCATCCGAGTGACCTGACCAGGAAAGGCTCTGGCCCCAAGGTAGGCTACGACAACCACAACGGAGTTGGCTACAGAAGAAACAGGCCGTGTTCACTACAGGGCACTAAACAGTAGGCCCTTTTAAGAAAGGCTTGTTTTTTTGTGTCGTGTTGCACAACATTTTGTAAACATTTTGTGCCATAATCAATGAACAAGACCCACCACACCCATTACACCGGAGGATAGGACAGGGAGATGGTTGTCTGTGATAAAACAGGACTCATCAATGGAGGAGATTATCCCTGGAGAACCGCCATGCACCACCTTTGACCTCACAAGGAGGTCTATTCTCGGCAGACGAGATACCACACACACCTGACAGTGCCATGTCTAATTTGGTAACAAGCACAGTCCAGCAAGACGGCTTTTGTTAATCTGGTTGAGTGTGCATCCACCCTGTTCCAGCTACAGAGGAGTGCAGATCAGAATAAACATGTCAGTGATGTTAATTCACTTGTTTATCCCTGTGTGTGGGCTACTCTGCAGCAGCATCAACAAGAGTGATTGGGAGTGGAATAATATACCTGGTTGGGATCCGCCTTCCTCCGCTAATAAATGCAGAACATTTCACCTAAATAAAGTGACTTTGTGTCTTTTATAGCGATGGTGGTAAACGGCACTACACAAGTTGAAAAGAAGTCAAGAATTGATGGACGTCATTGTTTTTGCAGCTGAACTATTTCTGGGTCTAAAATATTTAACATCAGAGGAACTACATGGAATACTGTATCGTGCGGTCCCACCCTCTCAGGCCTCAGAGCCTGAGTAGGCTATTTGAGTTTTCAAATGACTGAAGTTATGGGAATATATGTTATTAATTATTTTTTGTAGTTTGTCTGATGTTCATTTTCCCTACCCTGTAACGCAAATACTTTTTTTGTGAGTTTTTTCCACCACCGTTCGGTTGGTGGCGGCAATACACCTTCTTGAGTGTAGTTCGCCATAAAACCACAGCGAAGAAGTAACTGTGGGTTGGCTGGGTCAGTGCTACCCTTAACCCTTACCTCTACCTTGACTGTGATAAACTAGGGGTGTATTCATTACGTCTGGCAACGGAAACCATTTAAGAACCAAATGGAAGCAAACTGTCATTTAGACAATGACTAACCCAGTTTGCGCTAGTTTATGCTAACTTGCTAGCTAGCAACTTCACTAGCAGTAAATGCTAGCCAGCTAGCTAGTTAGCATAAGCTGCTAGGAGTGCTAGCTAGCAACCTTACTGCCAGATCGTCTGAGGCAAAATACATTAACAAAATAACGCAACTTGGTTGCAGTTGTAAATGTTTCCACTAGTCACTGATAGCTTTACAGTTAATGTTACTTTATAGCCTTTTAGCTATTTTACACAGCATTTTATGTCATATAGCTAGATAGCTAGCTATGTAAGTGAGCTTTTCAATTGGCATCTCTCCCCCTGTTTTCAGTCACAGGTGGGAACTGGATTAGATGTGAGCAGTGCAGGAGGTGGGCTCATGAGTTGTGCTCCAATTTTCCTGGGGATAGCTTTATTTGTGACCAATGTACAAATTAGAATCGTGCAGTTGCAGAGGATAAGCGAGTTGCCACATCAATTTTACACTAGGTTAATTAGTTAAGTTATTCCAATGTTATTAGTTATATTCCATTCAAAATCATATTTTTTTCATGAATTAAAGACAACTATTGAAAACCTTTTGCTCCAGAATGTCATTTTAAGGAGTGTTTGGATTTAAAATCTTGCATTACGGCCTCCCGAGTGATGCAGTGGTCTAAGGCACTGCATCACTGTGCCACTAGAGATCCTGATTTGAGTCCTGGCTCTGTCGCAGCCGGCCGCGACTGGGAGACCCATGGGGCGGCGCACAATTGGCCCAGAGTCGTCCGGGTTTGGGGAGGGTTTGGCCGGCAGGGATGTTCATTGAGCAGAAGCGACTCCTGTGGCGGGCTGGGCGCAATGCATGCTGACACGGTCGCCAGATGCACGGTGTTTCCTCTGACACAGTGGTGCGGCGAGCTTCCAGGCTAAGCAGGTATTGTGTCAAGAAGCACTGTGGCTTGGCTGGGTTGTGTTTCGGAGGATGAGTGGGCTCTTAACCTTCACCTCTCCCATGTCCGTACGGGAGTTGCAGCGATGGGACAAGACTGTAACTACCAATTGGATACCACGAAAAAGGGATAAATCTTGCATTATTCCAAAAAAATGTGTGCAATTGTACATGATGGATTGTAAGGAACAGGAACAACAAAGGAAGACCAAAGAAAATGTATGTTCAGGTGAGTTAGAAGGAGGGACTTAACATCAAATCCCCTCATAGTGTGGATATTAATGGTGACATGTGCAACACAATCCCCCCCTCCATATTTTATTTCAATAATTAAAATAAGATAACTAGACTATTATTTTCATTATTACTTACAAAATCATTTCTAAATAAAACTCATTAAATTGATTTAAAGACCCTTCTGTGAAACCCTATGCCATAATCTTCTACCGGGGTTACCCTGGTACTTTAAAAAACACCACTTTTCTAAAAAAACATTTAGTAAAAAAACCAAAAAAACTGTAGCCATTTGTTTTCCTTTATAGTTTATTGATCTAAGCATGACCTTCGTCCACATACCAATTTTCTTCCAAACATTGCTTTTTTGTGTCAGCAATTAGACATTCTTCTTAGGGGGGGCTGGTTACCCCATAGTACCCAACTAGGGGCTTCATATGCACTCAGCTGTGACTGTGACAACAATAAACACCGCTCCCAGTCTCATCTGTTTTCCCCGCGGAACATCACTTCTCACATGACACTGGACTTGCTGCCAGACACAAATAAAAAGCTCTCGAACAGTCACCCAATCACTTTGATAAATAAATTGATCAATCAATCAATTGAAGATCTCTCGGGGTTTTCGCCTTTAATTGCGTAAGCTAATTCTTAAGTTTAAGATACATTTTTTATTCTATTAATTAGGCAAATATCAATCAACAACATAATATTTACCTGCTAATTCTTCGGGTTCTAGACCAGTCTCCGTGTCCAATCCACACACCACGAAGTAGTGGGCGAAGCGGCACGAAGCCGACCCTGTACCCGACGTAACCCCGCTCATCATCGGTTTAGATATGCTACTCGGTTAGTCTCTATTTCATACTCTGGACCTCCATCCTGTAGCCTATACGCAGGGCAAATTATGACACGCTGTAGTCTAGACAGTGGGATAATTTCCGTTTTAATCAAACGAACACCTTGTATTCTTTTCGGAATGAAATTGTTCTTTCTGTATGTTCTCCGTCCACGGTCGGCAGTCAGCCTAGTGTCAGCCCGAAATGACTGTGTTGTGTAGGAGGCAGCCTACCTCATTGTGTGTGTGTGTGTGAGAGAGAGAGAGAGAGAGAGAGAGAGAGAGAGAGAGAGAGAGAGAGAGAGAGAGAGAGAGAGAGAGAGAGAGAGAGAGAGAGAGAGAGAAAATCTCATAAAATATTCTCATCAGGTTTATTCAGATTCACATTTAAGCTGGCCAGATGATGACTAATGTTTGATGTGATCTAATTATGACAATTAAGCTAATTAAAATCCCATACAATTAAAATAGGTAATTGTGCTGTGCAAAAACAGGAGCACAGTCATCGTCAGTGCTGGGTGGTGATTAGTGCTCATTAAAGGGCCTTGTTCAAATACGACAGACATACATCCTTCCTTCCTTGAAGTTGGATTGGTGTTGGTTGAGTTCTATATGGAACCCTAAAGCGAGGCATACACAAGACTAGTGTAACAGTATAACTTTAGACCGTCCCCTCGCCCATACCCGGGCGCGAACCCGGGACCCTCTGCACACATCAACAACAGTCACTCACAAAGCATCATTACCCATCGCTCCACAAAAGCCGCGGCCCTTGCAGAGCAAGGGGAATCACTACTTCAAGGTCTCAGAGCAAGTGAAGTCACCGATTGAAACGCTATTTAGTGCGCACCACCGCTAACTAAGCTAGCCGTTTCACATCCGTTACACTAGGACTAAAATCTTGACATCTTGGGAGCACTTACATTATGCAAAGTGTCTGCATAATATGGGAATCCTGAAGTCTGCAACCTGTGTGCTCATATTACACAAGTTCGCTCCAATTTCGAACCTGTCCAGACCCCTCTCTGGACTTGCGGTTTCCAGAAGTGTCGTAGCGCTAAGTGTAATCATTACACCTTCTTCTCTGTGGCTGTAACTGAGCGACTGCATACAAGTTGCACAAGTCTCATGGAGGCGCCCCCATTATGAGCGCCTCCATGAGCCCATAATCGTATGTCCTTGAACTGCTCATTGTATGTGACCTACGCAGTGGCTATTTTAGCATGTAAATCTTGGTGGGGTAAACCCCCCCCCCCAATTTTTTTAGAAGTGTAACGGATGTGAAACGGCTAGCTTAGTTAGCGGTGTGCGCTAAATAGCGTTTCAATCGGTTACGTCACTTGCTCTTAGACCTTGAGGTAGTAGTTCCCCTTGCTCTGCAAGGGCCGCGGCTCTTGTGGAGCGATGGGTAACGATGTTTCGTGGATGACTGTTGTTGATGTGTGCAGAAGGTCCCTGGTTTGAGCCTGGGTATGGGCGAGGGACGGTTTAAAGTTAAAAAACTGTTACATTGATGCTGTTGACCTGGATTACTGGTTGCTGCGGAAAAAGGAGGAAGGTCAAAAGGGGGGTGAGTGTAACGGATGTGAAACGGCTAGCTTAGTTAGCGGTGTGCGCTAAATAGCGTTTCAATTGGTTACGTCACTTGCTCTTAGACCTTGAGGTAGTAGTTCCCCTTGATCTGCAAGGGCCGCGGCTCTTGTGGAGCGATGGGTAACGATGCTTCGAGGGTGAATATTGTCGTTGTGTGCAGAAGGTCCCTGGTTCGCGTCTGGGTATGGGCGAGGGGACGGTTTAAAAGTATACTGTTACAGAAGCATGCCAGCAAAGCCACTACACAACACTAAACAACACATTAAGTCCACTGTAACAGCAACAAGCAGTGCCTACATAAAGCTGTCCCAACAGCAGAGCTTTCTTTCCAGCACAATGGAGTGAATCCTTACCACCGCTACACAGGGCTAGCAGCGGAGCCTTGTCTGGCAGTGAAACAGTTAATTTACTGCCTTTTTAAAAACCATAGCTGATATGGCTGACCATTTCTCCATATTACATCATTTATGAAGCAGCATAAGACATTTTTTTAAGTCACCTTGTGGTGCGTGGCTATCCATCGTTGGCAAATTTTGTCATCAGTGAAAGATTTACAATTCCGAGTTGGGTGACGGTTCAAAATGTATTTTTCCAGTCTGACTTCCCAGTTGCAATGCTTGCAGTTAGCCACTGTCACCGATTTCTTCCAAACAACTTGTAATTGTGTAATGTTTATGTCCAATGTCCGATGAGCACCAATACATTTTATCTATAATTTATCTTCATTATTTCTCTTGTAACCTTTATTTAACGAGGCAAGTCAGTTAAGAACAAATTCTTATTTACAATGGCGGCCTAAACCGGCCAAACCCAGACAACGCTGGGCCAATTGTGCACCCGACAATTGTGAAGTGCACCACACAATTGCTTGCTAAGATTGCTAGCTAGGATTTTGAAAGTAAGATGTTTACATGATCAGTCCAATCAAAGCTACTGTAGATAACATTATTTGATGTCATTTTATCTGTGGCCAACAATCTTGAGCCTTCTTGGAAGGGCACTTCTAATCTAAGTCTATGGTAGGGCCCAAAGGGCTCACATTCTTGATGTCTACCCTTACTAAAGGTGGGTGACGTAGTGTCTCCATGAGTGACAGAACACTGAGCCAATCACTGTGAAATGCTCCTATTTTCTGCTGGCCGGCCCCACCACCACCACAGAAAGCACTGAGCTTGGCTGAAACACCATTTTGGAGCTGCCTGTTTGTATGCGGCTTTATTAACTCAATGATATTTTATTTTTTTACACATATACAGTGGGGCAAAACAGTATTTAGTCAGCCACCAATTGTGCAAGTTCTCCCACTTAAAAGATGAGAGAGGCTTGTAATTTTCATCATAGGTACACTTCAACTATGACAGACAAAATTAGAAAAAAAATACAGAAAATCACATTGTAGGATTTGTTAATGAATTTATTTGCAAATTATGGTGGAAAATAAGTATTTGGTCACCTACAAACAAGATGTCTGGCTCTCACAGACCTGTAACTTCTTCTTTAAGAGGCTCCTCTGTCCTCCACTCGTTACCTGTATTAATGGCACCTGTTTGAAATTACCTGTCCACAACCTCAAACAGTCACACTCCAAACTCCACTATGGCCAAGACCAAAGAGCTGTCAAAGGACACCAGAAACAGAATTGTAGACCTGCACCAGGCTGGGAAGACTGAATCTGCAATAGGTAAGCAGCTTGGTTTGAAGAAATCAACTGTGGGAGCAATTATTAGGAAATGGAAGACAAAAAAGACCACTGATAATCTCCCTCAATCTGGGGCTCCATGCAAGATCTCACCCCGTGGGATCAAAATGATCACAAGAACGGTGAGCAAAAATCCAAGAACCACACGGGGGGACCTAGTGAATGACCTGCAGAGAGCTGGGACCAAAGTAACAAAGCCTACCATCAGCAAGGGCATTGAAGATGAAACGTGGCTGGGTCTTTCAGCATGACAATGATCCCAAACACACTGCCTGGGCAACGAAGGAGTGGCTTCGTAAAAAGCACTTCAATGTCCTGGATTGGCCTAGCCAGTCTCCAGATCTCAACCCCATAGAAAATCTTTGGAGGGAGTTGGAAGTCCATGTTGCCCAGCAACAGCCCCAAAACATCACTGCTCTAGAGAATATCTGCGTTGAGGAATGGGCCAAAATACCAGCAACAGTGTGTGAAAACCTTGTGAAGACTTACAGAAAACGTTTGACCTCTGTCATTGCCAACAAAGTATTGAGATAAACTTTTGTTATTGACCAAATACTTATTTTCCACCATAATTTGCAAATAAATTCATTAAAAATCCTACAATGTGATTTTCTCGATTTTTCTTTCTTCTCATTTTGTCTGTCATAATTGAAGTGTACCTATGATGAAAATTACAGGCCTCATCTTTTTAAGTGGGAGAACCTGCACAATTGGCGGCTGACTAAATACTTTTTTGCCTCAATGTATACACTTTTTTTAATGCAAAAAGTGTGTGGCTCAAAACAGGTGGGGCATCTTGGTTGGAGCCTACAACTATAAGATTTACCTGCAATCCCAGAAATTTGTCATAGATCCCAAATCGTTGCAAAATCACATCTTAAAATCGTGTAATGTATGACGTGCTTAAAGATGCACTCCAGGATCTTAAGCACAACAAATTCATAACATATAGTACAAATTGGATTCCTAGCAAATTTGAAAAAAAAATAAAGTACACAATTTGATGACCTAATACACAAATGGGGACCACTTTTGGCTCGTGAGTGTTATGACCAATCAGATCAGATCTTTTGCCAATAATTTGGCAAAAAAAATCAGAATCGGACTGCCTGTGAAAACGTAGCCAATGATCTCTACAAAAGTCTTCTAATATAGATCCTTTAGGGGTGCTATACAAATTTCGTCATTTGACGAATCACATCCATTTTTTTAGAGCTGATCTGATTGGTAAAAATACCAATTAGTGAAAAAAAGATCCGAATAGGGCTGCCTGTGTAAATGCAGCCATTGAACCTTTTTTTCAAAGAGTGTGGTAACCTTGCTTTCACCTATCCAACAGTTAACCCACTGTTCCTAGGCCGTCATTGAAAATAAGAATTTGTTCTTAATTAACTGACTTGCCTAGTTAAATAAAAGGTAAATAAATAATAAAAAACAGAGCATTTTGATTTCTATATAGTATCATTAAGGGCTGATTCTGTAGTTTCTAAAACACCTTTTAAATAACTCAAATTCAAGAGGTGAGCTATTTTTCAAAATATCACTTTTTCCAAGAATAACCTCTGTTCCATGCGATCACTCGCAGCATCATTGTTCAGGCTAGCAAAGCTTAATAACATTTAAAGAAAATAGGCTATTCTGTTCTTTTGAAATGTTTCTTTACATAATGTTTCTTTGTAAAATGACATTTTGATGGATTTCTTTGATGAATTCAACTCTTGAATTGTTGCGTTTTTTAATTTTTAATATTTATTTTTACATATAGCCCACAGCAGGGGCAGACAACCATATTCCTAAAGTCCTGCAGGTACCAAACTGAGCTACTTATGCTGGTCATGCATTCAGTGTTGCCAACTAATTTTCAGGGTAAGGGGCAGGTTGATTTGTTGCTAAATGACGTTCTGATGTCATTGCGTGATAACGTAGAACACACAATAACGTTACTCAAATTGACTGGCCAGCTCGGCAAAAAATATGATTTGACATTTGTTCAGGGACAGACTCCCGCTCTTTTCTGTACAATTTTGATTGAGACATGTTGCGCTAGTTTACGCTAACTTGCTAGCCAGCAACTTCACTAGCAGTACGAGATGTCACACCAAAGAAGCCATTAACGATAAATAATAAACTAAAGACGTCAATTCAACAAGCAAATATGACACTTATTTGATTTAAAATCTTGACTTCCAAAAGACTCGTCATTGGCTCGAAAAAAACCTGAAGTGAAGTGACTTCTTCATAGCAGGTTGGGATAATTAACCTGGCATGTTAAGAGAATTTGTTTGAGGTTAGGAAAAGGTTTCGGGTTAGTGAAAATGCTCTCCTACAAAAAGTAAGTTCCAGTCGTAGATGTATGTTTTTAGGGAATCCCCCTCGAGGCCTTTAGTGTTAAATCGACATCAACTTTGCTTTAAAAAGAAAGGTCAAAGTCAAGCATTTTAGTTTAAAATGGTTTTAAGGATTGGTGCCCCCCCCCCCGGGATGGATGAGCTAACATGCACTCATGTGATTAGCATGAGGTTGTAAGCAACAAGAACATTTACCAAGACATAGACATATCTGATATGGGCAGAAAGTTAAACAAGAATAGGCTAACTGCACTGTCCAATTCACAGTAGCTATTACAGTGAAAGAATACCATGCTATTGTTTGAGGGGCGTGCACAGCTATTAACTTAAATGTATCAATAAACCAATTAGGCACATTTGGGCAGACTTGATACAACATTTTGAACAGATATGCAATGGTTAATTGGATCAGTCTAAAATGTGCACATACACTGCTGCCATCTAGTGGCAAATCTAAATTGTGCCTAAACTGCAATACGATTGTGGCCTTTCTCTTGCATTTAAAAAAAATGTATGTTTTACCAGATCTAATGTTATTCTTCAACATTAATTTCACATTTCCACCAACTTCAAAGTGTTTCCTTTCAAATAGTATCAACAATATGCATATCCTTGCTTCAGGTCCTGAGCTACAGGCAGATAGAGTTGGGTATGTCATTTTAGGCGGAAATTTAAAAAGAAAAAAAAGGGTCCGATCCTTAAGAGGTTTTAAGTCCGTGATTTACCTCAGGGGCTGTTTTTTTTCTATACTCTTGCCATTTGCTTGCTCTACAACCATGATGTAGACTGGCTGAAATGTAAGGAACCTTGTTTAAATGCCCATGTTACGGTGACTATAAATACAGTGTACATGTTATCTTTGTTGCTTGTGTGGGGTGGAGAAAACAATTGTTGTCCTGCGAGAAATGACGACAATTCTATAGAAGTTTCATAAGTCTAGTCAAACACACATTGCTGTTCTGAATATGTAGCCCAGGCAAAGTCAAGTTACACTTGGAGATTAAAGTATGATACTTTAAGTGTAACTCGACTTTGCTACATATTCAATTGAGAATGTGGAATAGGAATAGTGCATGCTGGAGTTCCTAAAACACCTCTAATCAGTTTAGAGGTCCCTGTCTTGACAAGACTGGCTCCAAGACCTGTGAAAAACTACACAATTAAAAAGACAACTGACCTTGAGTAGTTGTCTTTCCAAGTGTGCATTTTTTTATACATGCGCCTTGGATACTAAATTGCTCCTGCTGCCATCTTGAAAAGGGAGGTTGTGAACATGGCCTTTCACAGGTATATTATGGCTATTCATCACCCCATAGTGTTTGAAATCATAGCTCATTGGATTTTGGGGGGGGATTCGTGCAGGAAATGTAAAACATGCTAACTTGGGTGATAATGACTTGCATGGGATTTTTTGGGGGACAGAAAAGCCAGATCAACAAAACCAACGCATAGCTTGCCATCTCTCCTTGTCCAAAGCCTGCTTACCGGGTAAGCAAAACAAAAAAAAAAAAAATGTACGTTTTGTAATTTGGGTGAACTGTCCCTTTAACGTTGAACAAACACGATCCACAAAGCAACACAAGCAGTGAGTGACATTTTACGAGCCATCCTTCATCAACAGCGGGGTCTATGGGTGTCCGTGTGGAAAAGCCTCTTGAGGAAGAAGAGCTGCAGGTAGCCCACCATGATGATGACCACACTCTGTACCGCAGACCACCAGGTGACGTAGTTGTGGTTGAAGAGGAGAAGGTAATGGTCAGCACCTCTCCTCATGCGAGCGTAGTTGTAGTGCCGCCACATGTGTAAAATGTGACCTTGTATCTTGTTGGTACTCTCCTAGAAAAAAAGGTTAGGCATAATTGATGACATGTTTTCTAATCTGTTCAAATTGACATGATCAACTATAAGCCATAAAAGACTCCGTGGATGCTCCGGTTGTACAACCGATGTAAAATGCATTGGATACAATGGTTGTGATGCGTTATGTTTTTCAGGAATTGTCTGCACAACAAAATGTTTACACAAGTACTGTGGAGACACCACACGAGGAGTGTAAATATTTTTTTGTGCAGGCAAACGCATCAGAAATATCCTTCAGATTAATTGTGAAAGTCCAGAACCTTCTAGTACAGGGACATCGTGTACCTCAATGTTGGACAGAGTGTTGTTGAGGACTTTTTCTCCTTCCTTTGTCTCTCGCTGCATCTCCTCAGCACCCTCATAGTACACACCGAAGTTGAGAAAGACTCGGACGCCACCAAAGTGGTTCTTATAGTTCCCCAAGCACATCTGATAAAAACCTAGAGGTAGCAAATGGTTGATTCTCATCAACACGACAATTCAACTTATGAACATAATACAAATGAAAGATCAGATGTCTGTGGACTTTACCGGTCACTTCAGTTTGGAAGTTGATTTCTCCAATGGTGTCGTCTGTTGAGGCCATGAGGGCCCCTTCTGGGGAAATGACGGTCACGTAAAGATGGTTGTCACTGGCTAGTCCTGTCACCCACTGGACCTGCACACACACATGGAACATTGCACAGCCATAATTAGCTGATGTCCCTTGAAAAAATGTGTTATTTATGCACTACTTGATCTTGGTAAAGCTACTGTTAAAACACACACAGCTACCATTTTATCAAAAATGTATTTTTAGTCTTCGATTCAGTTATCTTAGTTCTACGTTGAAGCTAAGCAAAGATAAGAAGATAAGGAGTAAAAATGTCTAGCTAGCTGATAAGTCCAAGGTCATGCAATTACAAGCCAGGTTCCATAAAGTTACTGGGGTATTATTATATGAAAGCTTGTTCCTATACTCTTCCTCAACTAAAAGGTATCTTCAAACAATATTATTGTAGCACGTTTTATTGGCACAATACTGCGCAGATCATTTAGCAAAGGCAGGGAGTAGTCCCGAAAAAGGGGTTTGAACTTGGGACCTTGTAATTGTCAACCCAACACCAGCTGTTCCCCCAACCTCTTGATGAGGTCGCTAGATGTTGGGTTAAGACAGTATGTACCTTTGGCCTCCCGAGTGGCGCAGCGGTCTAAGGCACTGCATCTTAGTCACTACAGACCCTGGTTCGATTCCTGGCTGTATCACAACCGGCCATAATTGGGAGTCCCATAGGGTGGCGCACAATTGTCCCAGCGCCGTCCGGGTTTGGCCGGCATTGTAAAAAATAATTTGTTCTTAACAGACTTGCCTAGTTAAATAAATATTACATTTAAAAAAATGGTAAAATGTGCTTACCATGTAGGTTAGGTAGAAGTTCCCACTCTGGTGTGCAAAGTGCCAAAAGCACTCTAGCCCCGAGGCTGGCACCACGATGGCAAAGGCATATCGATCGGACCCTCGGAACAGGTTGTGGTCCTTCAGGCCTAAGCGGGGCTCTGTCTTTTGTCCGCCGCCCCCATGCCCCATAAGGAGTATGACGAGAACAGAGTACCACACCTCAACATGCATGATCTGCATTCATACACTCACAAAACTCGTACTGTTTGGGAGTGGTAGACTAGAGGTAGCTACTTTTTTTGTTTGAGCCAATTATACAATACTGTATCATGCCCAGGTGAATGATTAACCACAGTTGTGTCCATTAGGCACAAAACAGTTTTCATCTGAGTAAAACAGGGAGGAACTACCTGGACCAGTCCAAATAAGAATGGCTTATTTTCATTTTCCATTGCGTAATGTTAAGCTTGTCCCATAATGAACACGACCCAATTGTGTAAAATAAAGGTGCTCAACGGTAACGTGCTGCTAACCATCACTGAGTCAGAACACAAACTCAAATATATGCACTGGAATGACAACATTTGTCAAAAGGTGTGCGACTTTAATCAAATCCAACATAGACACGTAGGGAGCAGATCCCATTAGTAACACTTACATTAACAACAGGGTCGGGGTCAATTTCATCTGAATTCAATCAATGTAATGGAATTTAAGGCTGTGATTTGATCCGATCAGTGGTAGATCCGTGTAACAGCGCACGAGAAATTCAAAGGTCATTAGAGATTGAGCCAACATATGCAGCATTTACCGTGAACGCAGTCTCCACAAATGCAGGAACATTGCCTTTAAAAGGTGCATAGCCGAAAAGGGGCGATCGGATTGAATCCCGGCCTTAAATTGTTGACGGCGTCGTTTCTGGTTGACTGAATTCAAATGGAATTCATCCCAACCAGGGCACATGAGGGCACTGAATACTAAAAGCACCCAGGGACTCAGCAGCGAGTTCTCTCTGGTGCTTCTGTAGTGGGCTTGGTGTTGAAGAGCCTCTTGAGGAAGAAGAGTTGCAGGTAGCCCGCCATGACGATGACCACACTCTGGACCGCAGACCACCAGGTGATGTATTTAGAGTTGGAGAGGAGGAGGTAGTAGTCGGCGCCTTTCCGCATGCGGCCAAAGTTGTAATGTCGAAACATGTGGAAGACGTAGCCCTCCACGCGATGGGACGTCTCCTAAAAAGTGTTAAAACGTTATTATTATTTAACACCAACTGACATGGTTAATGCTGAAGATAGGCCAAACACATTCATTGAGTAATATATCCAGACATATATTACCGTCATTGACTAAGTCGAAAAATAGTGTAAATATATATATTTTTAAATACATTTCAGCAAGTAGTTACACCTACTCAAGTATTTTAACAGTATGTTGTCGTTTGTTTGGGCATGTTCACATTTTAGTAACGTATTATCACAGGTGTGATGAATGCCTTATTACTGTCCATGCCCATATGCGCTTAATTGAGAGCAATGTGACTGGTTCTCTATGTGATTGTCTCTCTTTTAGAACCCTTGTTCCCGTCGTTGGAGGTGTGGTCGCCCAGGTGCAGGGCTTAGTGGCAGAGGTGGTGTTGGGTTTTCTAAAATTAGTATTATGTTGATGGAATGATGACTAAAGTTGTGTTATGCTTTCCCTCCACTGAAACAGGTTTTTGTTTGATTTGATTGTTTTGTGTTATATCCTTCCTCCATTTTGTTTGCAAAACTAAAGTTATCTTGGTTTATGGAAGCCGAAACTCAGAGGGGGAGTGAACTGTCTGCCTTGTGGTGTAGGCGGATCTACGGTACTGAACTGAGTTGTCACAGCCCTCTCGGCCAGGGTGTCACATTCTCATTGAGTGACATAACATTAAACTGTGCTGGCCATGTACTGTATAACCCCTGGGTAGTCTACTGCATGTTGTCGCCCTACAGGTTGTTGAGGCCTCAGGATGGTGGAATTGGTTGCTCCCTGTTCCCTTTACAACCACTCCGAGCATAAACAGGGGCCCGATGGGCAAGTTATTATGGTAAGCTACAACAAATCATGGAAAATATTTACTAAACTGAAATGATTACCAAATAAATGTAGTAACCCAAAAAGCTTTGTTTTTAAGCTTTTGGGGAGTTAATCTGCCTGGGAAATGCGGCCAGGATATGGCAAGGACTCAGGAGATGGCTTGTCAATCAATAACTAGCAGGGAGAATTTGTCTAGGTAACCAACTTGATTCTTCGTACCTTTACTACTAAAGTTAAAAAGCATCCGTTTGGTGTAAACATGGGTGAGTTTTCCTCCATTTTTTTGTTACACCAGCCTTGGCACTAACCAGCCTTGGCACTAACCAGCCTTGGCACTAACCAGCCTTGGCACTAACCAGCCTTGGCACTAACCAGCCTTGGCACTAACCAGCCTTGGCACTAACCAGCCTTGGCACTATTCCTTTTAAATCCATGTCACATTGAGATTGACTTTCTAATTTAAATCTAACCTATGGCCTGACTCATTACCTTATTTATTTCTGCCCCCACCCCAGTTGCAAGAACTGACATCCCAAACAGCAGCAGGAATGAACAGGGTTCACGGGATGACAAAGGACACAAGATCAGTTGGATAACAAAGCACCATCGTGTAAGAAATATCTTCCTTTGTACACAATCAGTGAAAGCATTACCATTACCACGTTCAGACCACATAATAGGTCAACAATATGTGATTATACTAAAATCGCGACTTCAACTGGTTATTCAGTACAGCACCGTAACGTTAAAAACGCAGCCATCGTGTTCTGGAGTCGGGTCTGTAAGAGGAGTGGCCTGGAGGCCAAGGAAAAGTGGGCAACTAAAGCCATGCACTCAAGGTCTCAGACAACACACGGAGGGGTGTTGCAGCGCTTCCAATCACATAAGGGAGAGAGTGAAAAATGAGCCTGTTACTGACTGAACCATAACGACTTTAAAAAAGGGGACATTTGAAAGAAACTTGACTGATTTAAATGCGAGGTTCTTTGAGTAAGAACTTCAACCAATTGTTTTATACTTAATTGCCCTAAATTTATATTTACAAAAAAAATGTGTGGAAACGTAAACATTTTTCTGGACAAGTTTGTCACAGGTGTGACAATAAGCCTCCATTGTTTAACACACATGCGTCTGCCTTCTTGATTGATCCTGTAATTTCATTGGCTGTTTCTTTAAATACAAATATTTTTTTGTTTGAGGTGTTGCTGTCTAAGTTGAGAGAATATATTTGACTTATCTTCATTTGAAGTTGAATTCATGTTTAGGTAGTGCTTCTCTCGAACCTGCACTAAAACCTGTTTTTGTTTGTATATTTCATGGCGTTCTCCTGTGTGTTCCTTGTCCTTCGACCAGGCTTAAAAACAAGTAGTCTGAGGTTGGTGGAGAAGGAGAAAATACAATGTGTAAACTTGGAAGTTGTTGTTGACCTTGATTTCGCCACTTAACCCCAACTTTTAAGCACAGCATTTGTAACATATTGTACGAATTGGATGGATGATGTAGTACACAATAAAACAGGGACGTGTTTTGGTTCGTGAGCACCACTTTCAAAACTACTGGCTGAAATTCTACAAAAGTTCTGGAGCACCACTTTAAGAACCTGCATGTTTGGCAGAGCTCCCCATGCTCTTCTTTAAACCTCACAATATATGATACGTGATATTGGACAATAAGATTGTGTGTATGCTAACCTCATTCCTTTCCATGTAAAATGGACAAAAATTATCGTAACATATTGGATCGTACATGCAGTCAAACCCCGAATAGAGCATTACCTCTATGGTGGACAGAGTGTTGTTCAGGTCTTTTTGGACTTTCTTCTCCTCCTCCTCCTTCTGTTTCCGTTGGTCATCAGAACCGTCGTAGTACACCCCAAAGTTGAGGAAGACCTGCATGCTGCCAAATCGGTTGTGGAAGTTGCTGAAGCACATTTGATAGAAACCTAAAATTCAAAATAAAAATAAGTTACATACTTCCACCACATTTCAACGGGTGTACTGTTTTTGTTGTTGTGTGTGTGTGTGTACGTTCAAAAGGAGGAACAATGTACCGGTCTCCTCAGCTACAAAGTTGATCTGACCCGTAGCTTCGTCAATTTTGGACAACAGCAAGCCTTTAGGAGAGTTGACAGTGACGGATAAGTGTCTGTCGTTGCCGACACCAGTCACCCACTGGACCTAAACGCAGACAGATGGCTCTCGTTCACTGTCACATGGGACGACCATGTGCTGCAAACCATATGTTGGGGGCTCTGTAGACTGCCTCAGTAAATGACAATGGAGTAAGCCCTGAACAGATTAACTTTTTATCTGAATATTATACATTTTAAGCCAGGCCAAGCAATAATTAGTAGGCATAACTTTCCAAGATAAATATGTTGCACAATAAAAACATATCCTGTTATTGTACTACTAAACTACAACAATGTCTTACCATAAAAGTCAAGTAGAAGCGCTCCCCTTGGTGTGCAAAGTGCCAGAAGCACTCCAGTCCGGAGGCACGCAGCACGACAGCAAAGTCATACTGGTCCGCTCCCCAGAACAAGTCCTTGTCCGCTGGTAGGTCTGGACGGGGGTCCACCAAACCCAATAGAGCCAGGAGCACGAAGGATAACCCACATAACATGGCTGGTCCTCTTGAATGGATACGGTTTTATAGCAATGAGGTGCAGGTTGCTACTGTCTGCCAGTGTGGATGTGTCGTTGCTTGTGGGACAAGAAATTATTAACTACAACCCATATGTCTGCTTCACTAAAAAGGTGGGGCTCTGGGGTGAAGCTTCCCCAAGGTATAGATCTAGGATCAGCCCCCCCCCCCCTTTATACACTTAACCAATAGTGGGGGAAGTGCAAAACTGGCCCAAGGTCAGCGTCTAGGGGCAACTTCATCCTACTCCCTATGATGGGTGGAGCTGTGTGGTATGGGAAAATACAGGTCCCTTCACATATGGCGTTGACTAAGCTGGTCCCAGTTCCCGCCCTAGCCTTTTCCCTCAGCCATAACCCTTTAACGTTTGCAGATCTGAAGGGCCTGGACAGGTATAAGCAGTGTAAAAGGTGAAGCTTCCATTATATTGCTTCCACCTTAGAGATCTGCCAACATCAAAGGGCTACAGGAAGGGGAAGGGAGCGAATTGGGACCAGTGCTTCACATACGGCTTTCTGTGTACAGCAAATCATTCACCAGTTCCAAGTGTGCTTTTTGAAGTGCTGCTATCTTCTATACAGTCAGTAATATTGACAAAGAAATCAGGATTTGAGAGGTAGAAATGAAGTTCATTTAAACGGGAGCCCGGGAAAAAGTTAGCATGAAAGGGTTCAAAACAGAAGTACATAACATACTGTATAATCTCATAACAAGAGCATTTTTAAAAAAACAGCAGAGTCCTCCTACATTACTTTATCCAGTCCATCAAATGTCAAATGAAAAAAATCAGAACGGTTAATCAGAATTATTTTAAGATCAGTATGATAGGAACTTCCCCTGTATACATAGGAGAGTATAACATAGGAGTGTATAGCATGGAGTACTTGATGGAAGCACATGCACATACTTTTGTGTGAAAGCTCATAAGGTTGTGAACAGTACTGTATTTCGACTTTATAAAGTAAATACCATACAGTGCCATGTAAGCATTTGACTGTTTGAGATAATCATCGTCTCTGCTGGAGTCATATAGTCCATTACACACAAATTACCATTTAAAAAAAAAAAGGTAGACTCAGCGTTATGACGTTGCCACGACCAGCACCGAAGACACTGAGATGAAAGACTTGGCTCTCAGAGACACACAGAGTATCTGCCAATAGGCACGGGTGTGCGTCACGCTGCTAAAGTGGTAGCTACGACGGCACCACAACAGCACAAAAGTTTAGCCCCGCGCGTCAACGCTCTTAGTTGTTGCGGAAATTGGCCCAATATTGCTGTTAACGTCGTGCAACACTGAGTTTACCTTTAAATTAGAGTACAGTTAAATGATCATAGCATTCTTACTACCTATTAAAAAGAACCATGATGCTAACTTTTGGCTAATGAATCCAGTTCCTATGCCTTTAAAAATGGTCAACTTCACAGCAAATTTGTCAGACTCATTAGTAAAAGTTGACGTGATTGCCTCATGCAGAATCCAAACTGCTGATTATAGTAGTTCTCTACCATCTTGCTGGCATTAATTATTCATATTTCATATGCCTCATTCCCCACCAACTCATCGAACTCCTACAAGTGGTAAACACACTTTTTTTTTGGTATACAAAAACAACAGGATTCGCCAGCAATATATCCAGCAATATACTGTTTTCATTCAAATAAAGTATGATATGGTTATAGTAGTGGTTAACACCAATTCCAGCGCATTGTTTTTCCAGGGGTGCAGCTATCTATGGCCACAGAAGGACACTTAAGCCTAATTTATACCATACATACAGGATGCAAGATCTCCAATTAGCTACGTAAAAACGACCCTACATAGTTCCGTAGCCAAAATACGCAGACGTGTGCAGTCCAGCAATTTGTAACTCGATACAAGTACAAGATTGTCATTTTGAGTAGCTAATGGAGTTGCGTTGCCGTGAGGTATAAATTAGGCTTTACTCACGCGCCCCCCAGAGTGAGGAAGAGCAGAAAACAACTAGTGTCTTTAAAAGGAAGTCAATAACTAAACAACAGAACAGTCCTCTGAGATACAGTGGATCCTCCCTTTAGGCGGCAATTTAGGAAATGTTTACTGTGTAGTATGTTGTGTTTCAGTCCGTTTTAGGACGACAGCGCACTTTCATTTGATCTTTCAACAGTTTTCGATGGGTCTCTTGATCTTTTGATTCCTGCTCCATGTCAGCTACGGGGAGACGTGATGTTCAGAAGCACCATTGTCCATGCGGTTGTATAGAACTTGAGTCTTCCTGGTAGCCGGGCTCGTGTTCAATAGGGCACGCAATGAAAAATATTTAGAAAAAATAAAACAAGAATGTACGTTTCTTATTGGACAAGTCCGCATAGTCCCTTTCCTGTTTCAATCCGTTTTCTTCTGTTTGATGCCTAAATGAACAGGACCCTGGTGTCAAAGACCAGTTCCAAAGATTGTTCCAGACAGTTCCTGTACGAAGCTGCTCATAATGTGAGAGGTCAGACTGAGAACTCTGCGCCGGCTTTCCGGGAGCTAGTGGTGAGTAGCCGGCGCAGTCGGAGACCGGCAAACGGGTTGATCCACAGCAGTGACGGCTGGCCACCAAACACGCTCCTCATGCCCTCCCAGCGAACTTGCCTCTCCCACGTGGGCTTCTCATTCTTCAGACGCTCAATCTCCTAGTAACACACACACACACAGAGGGGTAAACGGCAACGCAAGGTGAGAATTCAATAAAAGTTTAGCTAATGGTCAAATAACCACAATGGTAAAAAAAAAGCCTGCCATAGGTCACGAGTCTCATCAACACCACTAAGTTTCTACTTTCTTACATTACTAACAGTTTCCTGAAGGAGACTGATGTCTCATTTGTAAATAGGCCCCATTTCCCTCCTGATTCTATTGACAAATGGGACTTCACTACCATGACCATGTGCTTGTTCAGAGGGGCAGGACACTTGGAAACAAATCCCAATCATGCAGAACAGAGAATCTTATTGTTGATAGAAATGGTCAATGTAGAACGGCGTTCTGTAATGCCTTTGCCCTACTGAATAAGCCCTGCATGTCTATCTATGGTTTGTCTATGTGGTTTGGCTCCTCACCGTCTTGTTGCAGATGGAGTGGACCTGAGAATGTAATGTATAACATGGAAACAATTCTTAATCATGCACAAGACTCCATCTAATCTACATTGTATATTTGAGGTTGTGTGTTCAATTCCCACAAGAATCACATAACACAAATTGAAAATGTAGGCAATCACCATGCAGAAACTTACTTAGGATTAAAAAAAAAAAAGATTTTAAAAAATGTCTGCTAAGTGGCATATACTGTTAATCTCCTCACTGTCTCATCATTGCAGATGGAGTGGACCTGAGTGCCAAACATGATAGCTGTGAAGCTGAGGAAGAGGAGGCCCTCAAGGCAGAGGAAGATCATCAGCATCACCGTCACCGGAGGGGAAAAGTCACTGCACTCTGGAGGGGCAGAAACATCATCCAGCATAATGACATCAACACTGACCTCAATGTAGTTATATTTGAAGCTGCAATCCTGAATTTGAAAACCAAAAAACGGCTGCCCCGCCACTTGGTTTGCTATAAAGCTGAGGGATGGGGCAAAAGAAAAATAACCCCTATCAAATTCATAGATGGAGCTAAGGATGCAAAGAATGATTGTCCACTAAATTGAAATGGTAATTTTGAAGCTGTAACATTTTCTGAACAAAGACTTTGTTTACAAGCAATCTCACAATGCTTATCATAAATAGTCACCCCCTTGGATTTCTTCACATTTTATTCTGTTAAAGTGGGATTAAAATGGATGTAATTGCAATTTTTTGTCAACGATCTACACAAAATACTATGTAATGTATATATACTATACGTACAGTTGAGGTCGGAAGTTTACATACACCGTAGCCAAATACATTTAAACAAAGTTTTTCACAATTCTTGACATTTAATCCTAGTAAATAGGATTACCACTTTATTTTAATCATGTGAAATATCAGAATAATAGTTTCTCATCTCATTCCCAGTGGGTCAGAAGTTTACATACACTCAATTAGTATTTGGTAGCATTGCCTTTAAATTGTTTAACTTGAGTCAAATGTTTCAGATAGCCTTCCACAAGCTTCCAACAAAAAAAATAATTGTGAATTTTGGCCCATTCCTCCTGACAGAGCTAATGTAACTGAGTCAGGTTTGTAAGCATCCTTGCTCGCACACACTTTTTCAGTTCTGCCCACAAATGTTCTATAGGATTGAGGTCAGGGCTTTATGATGGCCACTCCAATACCTTGACTTGGTTGTCCTTAAGCCATTTTGCCACAACTTTGGAAGTATGCTTGGGGTCATTGTCCATTTGAAGACCCATTTGCGACCAAGCGTTAAATTCCTGACTGATGTCTTGAGATGTTGCTTCAATATATCCACATTATTTTCAATTCCTCATGATGCTATCAATTTTGTGAAGTGCACCAGTCCCTCCTGCAGCAAAGCACCCCCACACATGATGCTGCCACCCCTGTGCTTCATGTTTGGGATGGTGTTCTTCAGCTTGCAAGTCACCCGCCTTTTCTTCCAAACATAACGATGGTCATTATGGCCAAACGGTTCTATTTTTGTTTCATCAGACCAGAGGACATTTCTCCAAAAAAAGTACGATCTTTGCACCCATGTGCAGTTGCAAACCGTAGTTTGGCTTTTTTACGGTGGTTTTGGAACAGTGGCTTCTTCCTTGCTGAGCGTCCTTTCAGGGTATATCGATATAGGTCTCGTTTTACTGTGGATATAGATACTTTTGTACCTGTTTCCTCCAGCATCTTCACAAGGTCCTTTGCTGTTGTTCTGGGATTGATTTTCACTTTTCGCACCAAAGTACTTTCTTCTCTAGGAGACAGAACGTGTCTCCTTCCTAAGCGGTATAACGACTGCGTGGTCCCATGGTGTATATACTGGTGGTTGAGCCAATGTCAGTTTTCTCCTATCACAGCCATTAAACGCTAACGGTTTTAAAATCCCCTTAGGTGACGGTGAAATTTCCATCTTCTCCGACAACTCAGTTAGGAAGGACGCCTGTATCTTTGTAGTGACTCGGTGTGTTGATACAACATCCAAAGCCTAATGAGTATCTTCATGTTCAAAGGGATATTCAGTGTGTGCTTTTTATTTTGCCCTTCTTTGCGAAGCATTGGAAAGGCTCCCTGTTCTTTGTGGTTGAATCTGTGCTTGAAATTCACTACTCGACTGAGGGACCTTACATATAATTGTGTGTGTGGTATACAGAGATGAAGTAGTCATTCAAAAATCACGTTAAACCCTATTATTGCACACAGAGTGAGTCAATGCAACGTATTGTTTGATCATTATTTTAAATGTTTTAATTATGAACTTCTCTTATCGCTGCAACTCCCCAACGGGCTCGGGAGAGGTGAAGGTCGAGTCATGCGACGCTTCTTAACACCCGCCCGGTTAACGCGGAAGCCAGCTGCACCAATGTCCCGACCACAAGGAGTCGCTAGAGCACGATGAGCCAAGTAAAGCTCCCCCCCACTGGCCAAACCGTCCCCTAACCCAGACGACGCTGGGCCAATTTTGCACCGCCCTATGGGACTCCCGGTCACGGTCGGTTGTGACACAGCCTGGGATCGAACCAGGGTCTGTAGTGACGCCTCAGACCGCTGCGCCACTCGGAAGGCCCATTGTGTGATTTGTTAAGCAAATTTGTGCTCCTAAATTTATTTAGGGTTGCCATAAGAAAGGGGTTGAATACTGGTATAAAAAATAAATAACTCGAACGTCATGGGTGTACATTTGTAAACCTTTATATACATTTTCTTTTAACCTTGACATTATGGTGTATTTTATATAGATCAGTGACAAAATAATCACAATTAAATCAATTTCAATCCCACTTTGTTATGCAACAAAATACTTATAATGGGTACAGTATTTTGGCAAGGAAAATCCCAGATTGTGTCTTTAAACAGGGCACATTGAAGTCAATGTAGCTGTATTTAAAAAAGGAACAGTATATTTAGACAACGACTCATAATGACACTCACCACTCCACTGGACTTTGACACAGGTTACGAACTGGTACCCACTCAGAGTGAGAGCGTGGGTGGAGATCATCGCTATATACATCTGGGGGAAAAAAAGAGAGGGAATTATGACTTAACTCTAGTATTGATGGCAAAACATTAATTTCAATTCATTGTGCATTGACAATACCCATAGGCATAAAGATACAACAAAAAGATGCCACATAAAGATGACAGCCTAATCGTTTTATCAAACCCATTGTTTCGATGCAAAACTACACAATAGCATAAAATAGGGATGTCAGTCGCGAAAAAAAAGATTCATAATTTTGCCCTATTCGTTGATTAATTGGACTGATGTACTAGAAATGCATTTCGCAATTTCCACTGTGCACCTGGACTTAAACAATGTGGATCTGAGATGGAACTCACAGTGAAGAGGACAAAGAAGCGCTGGTTGTTCTCTCCGACACAGTTGTTTACCCATGGACAGTGGTGATCCATCTTACGGATGCAGCGCTTGCAAATACTACAGGAGAAGGAAACAAAAACCATGGTCATTAGGCACCAAACGGAAGAAAATTG
This sequence comes from Oncorhynchus keta, assembly GCF_023373465.1. Classification (NCBI taxonomy): domain Eukaryota; kingdom Metazoa; phylum Chordata; class Actinopteri; order Salmoniformes; family Salmonidae; genus Oncorhynchus; species Oncorhynchus keta. The sequence goes on along the minus strand of NC_068437.1, from coordinate 11,419,249 downwards.
ACTGAAACTGACAGAGACTACTTGGACTGCTCCAATATGAAATGTTCCTTTTTGTTTTCCATTGCAACAGTTTTACTACGGTGTGGACTATTGAACAGGACCCAGCATATTGGCCTAAATAGGGCATTTTGCCTAGTTACTCAACCAGGAAAAAAAACCTGGCCCTAGATACCATAAAGCATAATACACAAAGCACACAACACATTTCTTTCTCACCTGCAGTGGTGGGCTCTCTCAGGTTTGATGCTGCAGCATTTGGGACACTTATAGATGACTTCTCCTGGTTTCAGCTTCAGGCTCTCCATGTATTTCTTGGTGGCATTGCCTTTGGGCACAGCTCCCTAAAAACAGACAAGGATGGACAGAATGGACACAGGCAGACTGACATGTTTGGACAGACTCATTCAAAACCTCAAGGAAACTCCTCGCAAGTCAGTTCTCTCATTGCTAATAGGACAACACGCATGGTTCCTATAATGTGCCCATGGGCATCAGAGTGCTCTCATATGATATTCTTTCTGACTGCTTATTTTACTGCTCGCATGGTCCGTCTTGCCCTCCATTCAAAGTCACTCCCTTTTTCAAGTCACCCAACATTACAACGCATCCTCGCTTCTTTGTTACGGTGGGCCCTAATGAGCACGGCCCTGCAGTGGTCAGTTCACTCACCGGGTCGGTGAGCATAGTGCGCAGGTGCGAGCTGAGTGCCAGCACGGCCAGGCAGTTAAAGACCACGCCGTTGACCACAGCGTACCAGAAGCTCTTGGAGGGCAGCAGCATGACAAAGGTGACCACAAAGTCGGCGTAGAGCACCAGGAACCAGGTGATGAAGGCACAGACCATGCCACAGCCGTCCTGGATGAACCACACCCGTTCCGCCTCCCCTACTGTAGAACCCGCTGCAGCCTCCTCCCTGTCCAGCAGGGGGTGCTGTTGCTCTACATCTCGCAGCCGATGACCTGAAGACATGCTGCCCTGCAGGGAGAGACAGAAAATGGGAATATGAAAGCACATAAAGACTTTTTTTGTATTTGTTCAAATAAAACGCGTTGGTCTAATTGTGGACATAGGCTATTAAGCCCTACTTCGTGCCCATTGACTAATGTACTGTACTCACTTTATGTTAGTGTCCTTTAGAGTGCCATTGTGTCCAATCTTCAGCACTACTAATGAGAGCATCCAGGGCCTGACTTCTCAGGCCACATAGTTGAAAGTGAAACAGCCTTGCTGTAACAAGGGTGTATTCATTACAGAAACCATTTACAGTTTAAGAATCAAAAGGTAGCAAACAGAGAAAATGGATCAAAAGGACGAGTGCCCTACCTGGGGTGTAATTCATTACAGAAACTGTTGACCGTTTAAGAACCATACGGAAACAAATAGCAAAAATATAGTTTCTATTGGACACATTCAGGTAGGTCCCGCCCAGTTTCGGTTGCTTCTGTTTAAGCGGAATGAATACACCCCTGAATTTGTCCAATATAAACTATCGATTGCGTTTCCATTTGTAATCATTTCTCCAAACAATTGCAAAACCAGCGTTTCTATTAGACAGATTCGGGAAGGTACCAGCCTGTTTGCGGAACCTGTCCAATAGAAACTGACATTTTGGTTCGATTGGCAACTGTTTTGTGTAATGATTACGGTGACAGTTCAACAATCCACATCTATAAATCTGAGGTCAACATCTGATCCAGTAACAATGTTGTGTGCACAGCAGATGGAATACCATTTGCACATCCCTTTTAAACAAAGACTTTTGCGAATATGGCATTGTGCAGCTTGCTAGCTAACGACGTCGTAAACACAAAGACAGCTAGCTATTAGCATGTCTAGCCCTCCGTGGTGGTTAACGTTAATAGGTTGTGCAGTAGCAAAGTTCATTCAACTACTTACTAAACAAACGACTGACATCCGACAGTAGTAAGCTAGTGGTGTCGTCAAACTTCTCTTTGACTGATAAACGTTAGCTAGATAACGTTAGCCGACAGCTGGCTAGAAGTGCTAACATTTACACCTGTCTAACATTAGTGAGCAGCTGTAGGTATTTCCGCTAGCATTATTAACGTTAAATATTAAGTGACTAAATTCTTACCCTCGGACAGTTTACAAGTTTCCTTCTGATGGAATAAGGCTTCGACTTCATTCATGACAGAGCCCCACTCAAGGCAAGTAGCTAGGCTAACGCTAGCTACACAACAATGTTTGGAAGGTGCATTTCCGGTATGGTAGAATATTTTGAGAACTGTCCAATTTTGTTATGATCAGATTTGTATACGTTTTAAAATGTTTTAATCATTTAGCTACTTATTTACTTTATTAAATCAGAAGTTTTTGTGCAACAGGCAAACATAAACCTACCTGTGTACTGTAGGGTTTAGCCACTGGGCCCCTCCCATATTTATGTTACCTATGTTACTGCAGGCAGTACTAAATAAGGTGCCATACAATCTTGAATAAAGAACATTTGTCATTTTGGAGGATCATTCCTGTAAGAATGTGAGATATGCATAAAGTAATAACACGTTTTGAAACAGGCCCTGAAAAAGTTGGAACATATATTCACATAATTGAATTACAACATGTGGGACTTGAATTCAATCATTCCTTGGTTATGGAAACCTAGTTCTAAAAACATGAAGTGATGATATTGTGTGGAAACTTCAGTTTTAGGCCAATACCTTGACTCTGTGTATGTATTTTTCTAGTCAGTAGATCCGTTATCACTGAATCTGATTGTGTGTCGAAACCTGCTTGGGATCTGCTTTTGTTCGGTCAGGGGCATTGGTATAGCATACATTTTTCACTGCCTGTAATTATTATCTTACATGATGTGTGCTCTGGCAGTGAGCTAGCTCGAAGGACAAGATTAATGTCCTAACGACAAGGACTATGTACTGCATGTATCGTAGCCTAATTTTCTTATAAATTGTTAAACAAATATGTCGCATTTCCTGTCTGACATGTGCTAATTATTGTTTTCCCAAATTAGTGTCATCCCAAACTAATGCAATATGGTGTAATTACAGACCGCAATTCAGGGCATTTCTTGATGTGGTCGTTCCTTGGTATTAGGAAACACCCATTGGTGCTTGCCATTGGTCAGTTCCGGTGTTTTGAGTGTGATGGTTTCTCAACACTGATGATTTTTGTATATCGCAGGTTAGGATAAGTAATGTGGCAGGTTAGGTGAATTAGGATGGCGGGTTAGGAGCATGAGGTTAAGGCTAGGAAAAGGGTTAGGCTTAGCTACAACGATACAGTTGTCCCCGATGCGAAAGCAATGACCACGGACCAATGGCCAGCATCAATGGGTGTAACTTTATATTAAGAAATGCCGATATCAGAAAATGCCCCTAATTGCAGTCTGTAATTACATCCTTCTCAACTAATGTGCTAACTTGGTTTGAAAAATCAGACCTGGGTTCAAATACTATTTGAAATCATTTCAAATAATTTAGCTGGGATAGTTTGAGCTTGCCTGGTGCAATGGATCCAATAGAATAGTCTTCCCATCTGGGACTCCAGGCAGGCTTAGTTAGGCAATCGCTTAAAGTATTAGAACATTTGTATTGAACATATTTCAACCCAGATCTGTTAAAAATAAATAGAAGGGAGTATGTCAATCACAGGAGGTTGGTGGCACCTTAATTGGGGAGGATGGGCTCATGGTAATGGCTGGAGCAGAATGGGTAGAATGGTATCAAATACATTCAATTTGCATCATTCTGTCTGTTATTTTGAGCCGTCCTCCCCTCAGCAGCCTCCACTGAATTGTCAATGGGTAATATTAAAATCCTGATAAAATGGTAGTCATTTCATAACATAATGGTGACCAGGCTGTTCTGTGTCAAAGGCCCAGCTATGTTGACTGACTAAAATCACAGTCTCTATCTGTCTCTATTTGATTGTCCCAAAATAAGATTTAAAGTAAAAAATGTTCTACTTAGCCAAATTCCAATAAACTGGTAAAAGTCCTGCATAGTCAAAATCATGTTTTTCTTTAAATTGGATAATATTTGGATGAAACCAGATCAAAGTAGAATGACCAAAGTATGAAAAATGACTATTGCTGGTACATTGATAAAGTTTGATTATAAAGTTGGTGGTCCCCTCCCCCTGTTAAAAACTTTAATTCAGGAGGTGGAATTATAGGGGCTTTATGTAACAGCACATAAAGCCTCTGATTTTAGTTCACAAATGGTAATGTCTTATTCTCATACATAATTTAAATAAGTACCATCTTGTAACCAGAAGGTGTGTTGTAGGGTAAAACCTAGTCAGTTGTACAACTGAAATGTGTCTTCCGCATTTAACCCAACCCCTCTGAATCAAAGAGGTGCGGGGGGCTGCTACATCCATGTCTTCAGCACCCGGGGAACAGTGGGTTAACTGCCTTGCTCAGGGGAAGATGACAGATTTTGACCTTGTCAGCTCGGGGATTCCATCCAGCAATTTTTCAGTTACTGGCTCAACGCTCGAACCACGAGGCTACCTGCCACACTGTGTTCACAGAGGGGCCCTGTTTACATAGCTAGGTAGCTAGTCTACTGGTTCCAAAAATGTACTTCAGAATATCAGCAATTAGAATTAAAGATTTTTCTGTAATTTAAGGCAAGGATACTTATAGGTCTCCCCTTTGTCTGGTGAGTTACTGGTTAGCTAGGTCTTCAGCCAGCGTGGAACAAAAGAGGGGGAAGAGTCACTCAAAACTCAGATACAGTTATGTCAATACATGAAGAGATGCCAAATGGAAGAAGTATAAAAGTTCTTGATATCATTGATAGTCATTGTTTATGAATATTGTCTGGCAGTCTATACAGTACACAGACCTCATCCTGTCCAATTCTTACTGAAAAAGTCCCAGATTAAACATGGCTGACATTTCCATTTGGGCAAGCTAGCTACGTTAAACAGCCAACATTTTGTCTATATTGATTATTTTATAATAACCAAACAGTTGCATAAACCAACACAAATTATTTCTGAAACCATGATGTGATATGGATTTTGCATTCTAATCTGAATGTGCTTGAGATGACCTCAATGTGTCCATGTCACTTGTTGACATAGGTGTTTCAAAGAACTGTCAGTCAAGGTGAGCTCCCTGCCCACTCAGCTATTAGCTCACCTCCCACCCAGCCTGTCTTTTCAGGCTTCCTGATAGTTAGATATGAGAGAAAATGTACATTTTCTCAAATTCATAGAATTTGTATTGGGAAAAATGTTACGGGGGATGTTTTTGTCACTCAAAAGGCTATTTCACATAGAAATCAGGATGACTGTGTGGGACCTTTAAACCATATTAATAATCAATCAATGCAGATTAAGTAAATACATGCCATCTCCAAGAACTTGTTGTGATTGTCTCCAAGAGCTTGTTGTTTTTTAAAAAGCAAAGATGGATGGAGGATTGATGGGGGTCAAGTTTTTTTTCACAAAACACACAGGAACATGAGGATGGCTGAAGAAGCGCAATTACATTACTGTAAGTAGTCACAGAGGAAGATAGATGGCAGTAGAACACTTCTCAAAATCTCCCTTGCAAGCTGCCTTCCCTCATGCTTCACTGTGAGATAGCTACATAACAAAGTAGCACCACAATTCCACTGGCTCCTAACCCAAATCTTCTGAGAACTGCCAAACAAAAAGACTGCATTTACACAGGCAGCCCAATTCTAATATTTCTTTCCATTAATTGGTTCATTGACTGGTATTTGATTGGTTCAGATCTTTTCACATCAGATCTTTTTTTTTTAGAGCTGATCTGATTGGTCAAAATACCAATTAATGAAAAAAATATCAGAATTAGGCTGCCTTGCCTAATTCTTCTCTAACTTGCGTTTTCAGTAACCATGTTTAGATTTGGTCAGCCAAACAAATGTCACCACTTTCCAAAGAGCAGGATCATCACAGTCTGTTTACCATGACTTAAAATATTCATAACTCCACTGAATGAAACCGCTGAAGCGAAGGGAAAACATGTATATAACTTTAGGTGTATGGATATTTTAATGTTTGACCATGATGCTTAGCGTCACATAAACATGATACATGACCAAGTAGCTATTGACACATTAAACTGCAGTACTACACTGCACAACTGCTAATCATACACGTTACAAAGCCGTTATACTCTATTTCATATCATACACCGAAAATTGTCCAGGGTTACCAAGTGTTGATTTTTCAGTGTAACATTTCTAGTGTTAATTCAGGTGTTAAATTATCACCGTAAGTGTTAAATGAACTTTTCATTTGTGTAAAAGAACCCCAGTGTTGGTGTTAATAAACAGAGTGCGATTTTGTCAGTTTTACTCTGTGGGGAGTAAAATGTTCCCATCAAAACCACAGCCATCATTATCATATTTCCCAGCATGCCGGTAGCTCTATTTTTTAGGATATATTTAATTTTCTTTTTTTGCATGTACATGGTTTAATGATAAATCATATGCTATACACAGATGAATAACATACATTTTTCTGAAACGAATACAATCATTTAATTAGATTTATTACACCTGTTACTGAAACGGTTGTTCCAGTTAGGTAGTTTCCTTTCTCAATGTTTTTAATTCCGATAGTAATTCTAAATTCAGGTTGCAGGTAAATCGGTTGGGATGGCTTAACACTAGCTGAACTCCGATTGAAATTGCACATCCCTTTGCAAGCCAAAATAATGTTGTTTAGCTGCCTGATGTAGCCTGTAAACAAGGAGCATCAGGCCACTGTACTAGGGTAAAACTAGGCCTCAAAATAATTCCATATGAGATATGTAATGTACAGTCCATTCCGAAAATATTCAGATCCCTTGACGTTTTCCACATTTTCCTACGTTATAGCCTTATTCTAAAATGTACAAAATCATTTTTCCTCCTCATCAATCGACACATGATACCCCATAATGACAAAGTGAAAACAGGTTTTCAAAAAACCTGACAGAAATGCCTTATTGACATAAGTATTCAGACCCTTTGCTATGAGACACGAAATTGAGCTCAGGTGCATCCTGTTTCCATTGATCATCCTTGAGATGTTTCTACAACTTGACTGGCTGGAGTCCACCTGTGGATAAGGGTACCAAAACAATTCTGTGGATCCAATAAGAGTCTTCCTAGAGCTGGCCGCCCAGCCAAATTGAGCAATCGGGGAAGAAGGGCATTGGTCAGGGAGGTGACCAAGAACCTGATGGTCACTCTAACAGAGCTCCAGAGTTCCTCTGTGGAGATAGGAGAACCTTCCAGAAGGACAACCATCTCTGCAGCACTCAGTTAGAGTGGCTAGATGGAAGCCACTCCTTAGTAAAAGGCACATGACAGCCCGCTTGGAGTTTGCCAAAACGCGCCTAAAGGACTCAGACCATGAGTAACAAGATTATCTGGCCTGATGAAACCAAGATTGATCTCTTAACCTGTATGCCAAGCGTCATGTCTGAAGGAAACCTGACACCATCCCTACGGTGAATGGCAGCAACATCATGTTGTGGGGATGTTTTTCAGCGGCAGGGACTGGGAGATTAGTCAGGATTGAGGGAAAGATGAATGGAGCAAAGTACAGAGATCCTTGATGAAAACCTGCTCTCGAGTGCTGAGGACCTCAGACTGGAGACAATGACCCTAAGCACAAGCCAAGACAATTCAGGAATGGCTTCGGGACAATACTCTGAAAGTCCTTGAGTGGCCCAGCCAGAGCCCAGACTTGAATCCAATCGAACATCTCTGGAGAGACCTGAAAATAGCTGTGCCAACCTTGTAGCATCATACCCAAGAAGACAAGGCTGTAATTGCTGCCAAAGGTGCTTCAACAAAGTAAAGGGTTTGAATAATTATGTAAATGTAATATTTCAATTTTTAATTTTTAATACATTTACAAAGATTTCTTTGTACAGGACCTGTTTTTAGTGTGTAGATTGATTGTGGGGAAACAATTTAAACAATTTTAGAATAAGGCTGTAACTTAAAACATTTTGGAAAAAGTTAAGGGGTCTGAATACTTTCCGAATGCACTATGTACTCATATTTAAATTGCACTTCTCTCGATATGTACACAAACTCAAGTTCAAGTACAGTATCAATGAGCAGAAAATACAGAATCCAAGGCCTTGATAACCAAACATTGTAGATCTTTGTAGTCCCAAATACAGTATTTCTGGTACAACGCTTCTCTCACCACCATTGATTTAGTTTTGAACTGATTTTGGTGGTATATGTTGAATTTGAAAATTAATAGCATTTTTATAGGTCCTCTTTTGCGTGAGCTGCAAAATACATTTAGAAATCTGTTTTTCAATTATTGCACCCACACTGCTCGTGCGTGCCAACTAGCGTCTGCATTGCCAAGGCCTAAAATAGAAGTCAGTTCTATTTCTGTTGCAGATCGGGCTGCAAGTCCTACCTCTCCCATCTCTTCATTGGTTTATAGAAGCAGGTACCCATGTGCCATCTCCTCATTGGTTATACCCACGTGGGTGACTGAAAGACAAACGAAGTCGGTGGCGGTAAGGCACCTAATTTATGAAAGTTGCCAATCGCAAAATAAAGTCAAGAGAAGAAAAAACCTGGAAGGAGGAGAGATGACTAGAAACGATTCGGTTGACCGTTTGTGTGGATTAATTGGCGGAGTAGAGGACCTTGTGCATTTCAGGTAAAATAACTCAATGTTTATATCCCAGGACAAATTAGCTAGCAACAGCATGCTAGCTAAAAAGTACAAATTAGCTAGCAAGTGCAAGCTAGCTAGCTTGCCATAAATGTTTAATGCTTTTCGACCTGTCCCCAAATGAATATAATTGGTTCAGAGTTTGTTTTGATATTTTAACCTGCATGTCGTGATCGCGTTTGGTGTGGGGGGGGACAAAATACATTTATGCACGATGGCGCACGCGCACAGCCAGTTTGGGTTCTATGTAATTCCAATTGGAATCCAGCTAGTGAGAATATCCAGCATTTGGAATTTGTATTCACCTGCAACCTGAATTAAAAATGACAGCTGGGTTGGGAAGATAAACATATGAAACAAGGAACAACCATTTCAGTAACAGGTGCAATAAGATCAAGTAACAGATTGGATTAGAAAAAATGTTATTTATATTTGAGAAGCATAAGATTAATTAATGTACATACAAAAACATAGCTATTGAAACAATAAAAATTAACCTGCAATAGAGGATGCTAGCAAATATGATAATAATGGGCGTGGTTTTGGTTTAACTCTGGCTATTAAAACCAACACTTGGTGTTTTACACCAATGAGTGTTAATGTATGGCCTGAATTAACACTAGAAATGTTGGACTGAAAGAATCCAGACACTTCTTATCGCTTCCCTCTTTCACTGCTTTCTTTCATCCACAGTGGCATGAAATTCATTTCCTACTCCATTGACTATGTCCATCCTTTCCCCCACACAGGAAGGGAATGGTCAGGAATAGGACCTCAGCAGTATCTCAGCCAGCCAAAAAAACACCTGGCATTCACTAGATTGACACTCCTCTTCTCTGCCTGACTCAAGTTTGTCTGAACAGGGTGGCCTGTAGATGGATTCCTTAGCGGCTCTCGCTGCTCCAGCCCAATCTCAATCTCCCTGCTTGGAGAGTTGGCAAAGCATAGAGCTGTGGGAGTCCTGCGGCGGCGGCGACCGTAACCCTGCGAGCTGATCTTATCCTCCGGGGCTCTGTTGACCTTTAACCTGTTGTTGAGGATGTGCAGCCGATGGACCAGGTTTTGCAGGGTGCATGTTCCCAGAGAACAGCCAGGTCTTTTCACTGAGGTCACAATGGATCTTCTGGACCTGAAAGAGATCAAAGGAGATGAGACAAGAAATCAGAGATTTACAAAGATTTCTAAAGATGACTGAAATGTAAATGAGTTTGACCAACAAAACAGTGAATGTGACATTTATAGCAGTAAAACCAAAACAAGCAACAGTGACCATTATTTAAATATAATGTGATTACCTGGAATGAAATACAGGGGAGTCTGTCTCCTCTCTCTGCCCTGGTCCACTGAGGATCCCTGAGTCTAAGGCAGAGCTGCTGTGGAGAACTGCTCTCAAGCGACTCGGTAGCCAGCCTCTAAATCTACCAAACGAGAAGGCATGGTTAATGCAGAACTAACCCAGTTCTCCCGAGACATATCAAAGACAGAGCACACACTTTATCCAATAATCCTGTACACTCTATTGAATTAGATGGTGGCCACTGTTCGTCTTTCGTCAATCAGCTTACCTCTTTTTCAAGTTGAAGTTGAGGCCAACTTTGGTGCCTTTCACCAGAGGTAAAATTGTGGCTAGAACACACAAGCAGATGGTGGTTTGAAGAGCCACTTTCATATTGGCTAGAACCTGTGAATAACAATTAAATGAATTAGCATGATTTCCAGAACAGTACAATTCTCACCTTTCCCCACAAGTAGTTGAGACAATCTCCTGGCTCCAAAAGTATACCTGGATTATACCATGCTTACATAAGAGGGTCCAAAAGGCAGGTTCCATCCACCCCCTGGTCATTCCTTTATTGCAGGGTTACATTTTGCCTAATGTAATAGCTGGACAAAAACTGTATTGGCTAGAATTCCTCTGTTCAGGAATACCATACATTCTAAATGGATGAGACTGGGTTATTTCCTTCAGTAAGAACAATATAGTAAGAAAGCTGCACCTCTGTACACACACACACACACACACACACACACACACACACACACACACACACACACACACACACACACACACACACACACACACACACACACACACACACAAAACTGCTTATCTTGGACAACAAAGACAGCACATTCCTGCCGTGACTTCAGCAACAACAAAAAATATATGTTTTACCTAATGCAAGTCAGAAACAAAAGATACATTCACAAGTTCAAATGACAGAGGTGACTTACCTCAGTCTCAAAACAATTTTACTTCACCGGGAGGTTGTGAGGAAAAAGAGTAGTATGTATCCCAATGGCTCCCAGTTGCATACATTCAATCTATCCAGTTGGCGAGGTCTTTTTCAAGGCTATAGAGTTACCTATTAGTCTGAGTGTACACAGCCAAATGAGAGGCTTTATAGGGGGGATGGGAGGGACTTATACCTGAGTGACAGTGTGGGAGGGGCTTGTGTATGTGAAAGGTTCTCTCATCCCATTCTCCAGCAGACAGCGGGATAAGCCATTGTCAGGCTCGTGAGGCCCATGTAATGTAGCACAGCTATACACTGAGTGCACAAAACATTAAGGACACCTGCTCTTTCCGTGACATAGACTGACCAGGTGAATCCAGGTGAAAGCTTTGACCCCTTATTGATGTCACTTGTTAAATCCCTGGAGGAAATTAGGGTTAAGTGCCTTTTCACCTTGCCGGCTAGGGTATACAAACCAGCGTTTTTTTGCCCAAGCATCAGCTGTAACTCATTGCTGATCAGACTCCACACTTGTCCTCACTCTCCTTAATCACCACTGCCACCCTACTTGACCAAACTAACCTGACCAAACTAACCTGACCAAACTAACCTGACCAAACTAACATTCCTCCTCTTTGTTCTGCAGTGCATGTCACATTGCACAACGCTGCGGTGCTAGCCGAATCGAGTTTTGCATCTCCATTTTTGTGCATATGGAATATTTTTTTCAGATTTTTTATTTCAGCTCATGAAACATGGGACGAACACTTTACATGTTGAGTTTATATTTTTGTTCAGTGTAGTTTTGTCCCGTGGAATAGATATTGTCGATCTACAGTTAATGTTTCTCCTTCTAATCCTGGACTATGGGACCACCATCTTATTACATTTGCAATCGCAAAATAAATGATTTGCTTAGATTCCAACCAAAGATGATCAAAAGCCGTGCTATAAATTGTTGGACGACCGAAAGATTCCTTGATGCCCTTCCAGACTCCCTGACTCCCTCCCGACCAAGAACCCGATGGTCACTCTGACAGTGCTCTAAAGTTCATCTGTGGAGATGGGAGAACCTTCCAGAAGGAAAACCATCTATGCAGCACTCCACCAATCAGGCCTTTATGGTAGAGTGGCCAGACGGAAGCCACTCCTCAGTAAAAGGCACATGACAGCCCACGTGGAGTTTGCCAAAAGGCACCTAAACACTCTCAGGATTCTATGATGTGATGAAACCAAGATTGAACTCTTTGGCCTGAATGCCAAGCGTCACGTCTGGAGGAAACCTGGCACCATCCCTACGGTGAAGCATGGTGGTGGCTGCATCATGCTGTGGGGATGTTTTTCAGCGGCAGGGACTGGGAGACTAGTCAGGATGGAGGCAAAGATGAACAGAGCAAAGTGCAGAGAGATCCTTGATGAAAACCTGCTTGAACCCGATCAAACATCTCTGGAGATAATTGAAAATAGCTGTGCAGCAACGCTCCTCATCCAACCTGACAGAGCTTGAGAGGATCAGCAGAGAAGAATGGGAGAAACTCCCCAAATACAGTTGTGCCACGCTTGTAGCATCATACCCAAGACTCTAGGCTGTAATCACTGCCAAAGGTGCTTCAACAAAGTACTGAGTAAAGTGTCTGAATACTTATGTAAATGTGATATTTCAGTTTTAATTTGATACATTTTTATAAATTATCAAACATTTATAAGAACTTGTTTTTGCTTTGTCTTGATGGGGTATTGTGTGTAGATTGATGAGGGGCGAAAAACTATTTGATCAATTTTAGAATAAGGTTGTAACGTAACAAAATGTGGAAGAAGTCAAGAGGTCTGAATACTTTCTGAAGGCACTGTATACAGTGGCAGAACTAGAGTTTTCTACATAGGGTGGCCAGGGGGTGGTCAAGGCTACTTCAGGGGGTCCATAGACCATGACAGAACATTTGTGTGTAACCCTAACCTGGCATCTGAGGAGCATGAATTAATCCTATGATTGCTGATTAGAGGTAGAAGTGATAATTCACTTAACCCGGAGTTCTTCAATGTGACAGATAGTGTGGTCCAAAAGGGGTCACTAGAATTCTTGAACATACTATGAATAGTCAGTGTCTACCTCGGAACTGCAGCTCTCTCACACACACACACACACACACACACACACACACACACACACACACACACACACACACACACACACACACGGGTCACTCTGTATTCTTGAATATATAATCTGGTGTTGGGCATCCAAAATATTTTTTGGGTGCCCATCAATATTACAAACTAACAGAATTATATTTACGCTCATATATATTATGTTTTGGAATTGGCCTAATCAAGACCAAATTAAATCTGTGTGACATGACACGTTTTGAATTTATATTTTTAGAATGTCAGTGTACCAGTTAGTACACAGTGCAGGTTTTAATCATGACCATAGGGAGTGCCTAAGTGCCAAATTATCCTAGGTCGATTTAAAACAGCATAATTATGCGGTTCTGGTGAGAACTGGCAAAATGTTTCAAAAACTCAATCATGTTGAGGGAGTGTGCCAGCCTTGACTCAACACTGAGAATTCCGAGGTGACTTAACTTGTCATCAACCATTGTTGTCCTAAGGTGGGTTTTAATCAGTTTTAAAGCTGAGAAGCTTCTCTCGCAAGAAGCACTGCTGACTGGTGTAACAACAGAAACCTTACAAAGTCGAAATAGCTCATGGAAGAACTCTTTATAAGGTTCTAGAGACACAACAACGTCAAGGAGAGTATACGGTCTGTTCCTTCCACTTCCCACTCTCCTATCAAGAAGCTGCTTGGTTTGATGAACCTCATGTTTGAGCTCCTCTAAATCTGAGCAAAGGCAAACAGAGGCTCTTCGTTCAAGAATGTTGTCCTCTTTTTGTTGAGAGACAGGACCCCTTGCATTATCTCACAATTCTTCTTTGAAAAACGCTTCTGCAGCTCAGCTGTGAGACTGTCAAGCACCTGATAAAAGAGAGCTCTTTGGAAGCTCTCACCGTCACTTTGGTCACTATTCTTCTGTCCTACACTGCTCATCATCAATGAGTCGTGAAATGTTAAGCTTGTTTTAGGCTGTCTTTTACACACTGTTTGTACACTTCTTTTGCAGAGCTCTGCAATCTCTTCAACCTCTTTCCATAGTTCTCCACAGTAACCCTCACTTCTGTAGTCCTGTAGTGTGTCTGTAAGGGCACCTACTAGATCCACAGCCCTTGCTAGATCAAGAGAGCTTGATTGGAGCAAGTCAGAAAGACATTTGGCATCACCAAGCACTTTACAAAAGGTAACGAAAAGCTCTATGAAATTAAAATGTATCTGAGAAAGAAGGTCCTTTGCCTCCACTGATCTATCAACACTATTTTCAAGTGTGATTTTCTGTAGCACTTTCAGAACTGCTGGAAGCCTGTCCCTCAGATCACGGCATGCCATGTATCTGCATGCCCACCTTACGTAAGTCTCTGTCATTCCCTGGGCTGCTGCTGTGGATACAGCTCTTTCTGAACTGCAAGCCACTTGAGATGAAAGTACGAGCCAGATACAAAGTTAAGAAGCTTCTGCAGGAGAGCAAAAAAAAGTTAACTGCCTCAGGCACTGATTTTACAGCATCGACAAGAACCAAATTCAAACAATGTTCATTATTACAGTGCACATAAAATGAAAGTCTTGCACTGTTTTTAATCCGTGCAGACACTCCAGAATGCTTTCCGCTCATGACGGATGCACCACAAGACTATTTCTGTAGTCCAGACCATGTTTTTCAAGGCAATCAATTACCATTTTTGTAAGACCTGCTGCATCTCAGCTTTCAGCTGACTGAGAGTGAAAAAAGCTTTCGTGGATGGCCCCGTTTTAACAGTACCTCACAACTAAATCTTTGGTTTCATCTGCAACTACACCAAAAACGTCACTTTCTTTTACTTCTCTTATTATTTGACTTTGCACCATCTCAGCTCAGCCCTCAAGAACTTCCTTCTGGATTTGGTGGCTTGTGTACTTAGCATTGCCACATGCATCCATCCTTTTCTCTACGAGGGTCATGATTTGTTATTTCTTCTAAGATTGTCAAAAACGTACCCTTGTTGTGAGAGTCATCCGACTCTCGGTGACCTCTCTGCGCTATATTTCGAGTGGCAGTTAATAGGAGCACATCTGCAATTGTTTTAATGTAAGTACAGTTTTCCTCCACTTTCTTTTTCCGGCCCTCATTTATGACATCTAACATTGATGAGTTGCTGTCAATAGCCCTTACATGCTGATTCCAAGCATACATAGCATTGATATGATGCTCTGCCTCCGAGTGGAGCTTAAACCCAGAATCTTTAAATGGCGTCTTTTTCCAGTTACAAAAAGGCAGATTCAGGTGAATTGGGCAGGGGAAAATGCCTACAGGCGAAACAATAAGTCAAATCTTGAGTTACAGAATGGTAAAGCCATGAATTGTCCTTATACCAGGAGCTGTTGAAAGCCCTTTTCCTAGTACCATGCTGAGTTCTGGGAAGTGTTTTCAAACACGGCTGTACGGGACCCTCCTTCTCTGTGATCTTGAAATGTCTGAAATACACGTTAAATAATGTGTCATATCTCTATGGAAATGTATAATTCGGGGATCCACAATATTATATACTAACAGCTGCTAAGTAAAATGTGTAGTAAAGTATAGGCCTGGCCTACCATTGGGTCCTTCTGGAACAGCATATCTGGTGCTTGGTGCAGTTGGGAGGAGCTCGATGACACCTCCTGGCAGAGGTCTCAGTGTCATCCCCTGATACATCTACTACGCTAAAATCACACAAGAACCTTCTGTAGCTCAGTTGGTAGAGCATGGCGCTTGTAACGCCAGGGTAGTGGGTTCGATTCCCGGGACCACCCATACGTAGAATGTATGCACACATGACTGTAAGTCGCTTTGGATAAAAGCGTCTGCTAAATGGCATATATTATTATTATTAGTGTATAAACAAAATAAAAATTCCACAGCCATCAAAACAAGAACACACATGAATCAACAACCAACTTTTTAAAGTGAGTCTTAATTTAACAAAATCATCTATTACAAGCTGAAGCTAAACATAAATTCTGAACTGGGCATGTGACTGACTGCCTGGTAGATGCTCTGACCTGGTGGTGGTAGACTGGGTCCTTGTGAAGTCTGACCACACTGACTGACTAGCCTCAGGTAGGGAGTTGCTCTGGGGTCCGGTGGTGATGCAAGGCCTGGGGTCTGTTTGCACCTGATCTGCCTGTTTGCACTTCTTTAAAAAGAAGTCTGATATCTCTCATTTTCTTTTCATGTTTAATTGACCCTATGCAAAAACAAGACAGTCTATGGTTACATCGAAGCATACAATTAACCACATGTTAGTCCAATCTCAATCTTAATTACAAATCTCCATTATCATAACTGTACCTTAAAATCAACTACCAACCAAAGTTACTAGTTACTCTGCAGTAAGTAACTTAGCTAGCTATGATTCCTTACACCTTTACGATAGCAAACAGGCTATCTGCAAATTGTGGTAATCTTTTGAGTAGGGTTAACAGATTGATGATAACAATTGTTCGTTTTGAGTTCAAGTACAAAAGTCTATCGGAGTTAATGAATTTCAAATTGCTGAATGTTAACTTGCTGAACACTGACAGCTGTGGCCTACTAGTTACCCCACATTAGCTAAACATTCGTATACTCTAACTTACAACCATGCACTGTATATGCGTGTATTAACGTTACTAGCACAGTGCCACCCCGGACACCCCTCTGGCTCCGCCCCTGACTAAATATTCTATCAAGCGTTAACCGGCGATAGCTGACATCCGCATAGCTGCCGCTCGTTCAGCACAAAGCAAAGTTTTGGAACGTTCAGATAGAAATAGGCTATGTAGAACAAACATGCATCTCTGACATGTAAAATAAGGAATCACGTCAGCTCTATTCATGGCATTTCTTTGTGCAAATTTCGAGAAAGTTTGGCAACTGAACATGACCCTGATCTTTTGGCGGTGTCGGAGGTGTAACTGCGTTGGAGCTATCAAATCAGTGAGAAGCTGCTCTTGATCATTGTCACGAAGCCACACCCGTTCCACTCACGTGCCCAGTGCTCCATCGGGGGCACAGGGGCACATGCCCCCTCAGATTTATCCTGTTTAAAAGTGATTATATATATATATTTATTCAAGTGGCTTTTATTTTAGTTGGCATTCCTGCTGGCAAGGTTGGTAGACTTTAGAAAAGCAAGCAATAACTAAATGTACTGAATAAGACACATTCCTTTCAATCTTTTACCCAGTTTTTTTAGCAGCGATGCTGATGGTTTAAAAAATAATCATAATCACAAGTCAAACAGATACAGACAGCTCATGAAGTATGCTTAGATATGCAGAAAAATTGACATATTTCTGGTATAGAATTCAGCATAATGAATATGGCTCTAGATTGCAGGAAGAAGTTGTTTCAGGTCTTTGAAAAATGCAAAATTATCCAAAACGGGTGGCCTAGCACCCCTCGGGACCACCCCCAGCCATCCTCATGTACTTTGTGCCCCCTCAGATGTTTGGGGTACATGACACCCCTGCGAGAAAGTGTAGGCTATATAGAAATAATGATGCTCAAATAGAACAATTTTATCAGCCTAATCGAGATGTAGATGACATCTCACATTCCAGTGTTTGAACTTCTAAACAAAGCTGCATGGGATGTATCTAAATGTGATTCCGTGCAGCCAATGGCAATGTCCGCTTTAGGTATAATGCCCGGAGCCGCTTGTGGATTTGACAGCTGTAACGCAGTCCCACCTCCGACACTGCCAAAACAACCACTATGCGGATGTTGGCTAAAGCTTGTCTGATTGAATAGAGCCCTTAATCCAATTAGTCAAGGACTACATAGCCCAGAAATTAGTACTCTATAGTCAATGTCTCAGAATTATTTTATTTATTCTGAATTTATTAGAATTTAGGCCTAGTCCTGATTTAACTTAAGCTCTGTCCAAGAAATTGCACCCATGTATACCCAGAAACATAACGATTTAGTTCAAAAGATGGCAAGCAACATTGCAAATAGGCAGTTCATTAACTGTGGTTATGACATTGGCACTTTAAATGCTCCATTAAGTATTATGGATGTGTTTTAAACAGACGATAAGAAGCTGTGAACGTGCCAATTGAGATGCACTGCCAGTCTGCCACAGTTTCCACTAAATAAAAGTGCTTTGAAACCAAATTGCATGCACCACGTTTCTACAGAATGGAGAGGAAGGACCTTTGGGCAGGATAACCACTGTGGCTTATTTCACTGGGTTGTAATTGTATTAGTCAGGATTCGTAGCATTGAAAAATGTCAACTCACTTAATGAATCAATCAAATGTATTTATAAAGACCTTCGTACATCAGAAGTCACAAAGTACTCTTCAGTAACCCATCCCAGAACCCTTCTGTTGACCAGAGCAGTGTACATTTAAAGCAAGCCAATGTGTTCACTAGAAAGTTGCCCAAAGTTGTTGAAAAGCATTGGGATGATAGATTATGATAGTTATGGGGAATTTAAAGTTCTGTAAATTAGAAATATGGCCAAAGAAGCTGGTTGCCAACAGGTAATATGATCTGATATCGGAAGACAACTATCCGTGTTTCGAAGCCGGAGAAAAAAAATCTAGATTAACTAGACACATGAACAGCATATTTGCAATGTTGCAGCGAATGTCACTAGCCATCTTTGTGTGCTTAACAAGTCACATACATTAGAATCTTGCAGGACTCATTCTATGTGCAATAATAGTGTTTAACATGATTTTTGAATGACTACCTCATCTCTGTACCCCACACATACAATTATCTGTAAGGTCCCTCAGTCAAGCAGTAAATTTCATACACAGATTCAACCACAAAGACCAGGGAGGTTTTCCAATGTCTTACGAAGAAGGGAACCAATTGGTAGATGGGTGAAAATAACAGACATTGAATACCCCTTTGAGTATGGTGAAGTTATTAATAACACCCAGTGACTACAAAGATAAAGGAGTCCTTCCTAACTCAGTGGCCGGAGAGGAAGGAAACCACTCAGGGATTTCACTATGATGCCAATGGTGACTTTAAAAGAGTTACAAACAGAATCGAGCTAAGCATAAGTATAGGCAAAATCCTAGAGAAAAACCGGGTTCAGTCTGCTTTCCAACAGACACTGGGTGACAAATTCAACTTTCAGCAGGACAGCTAGTTTCCGTCGTCCTCTGTGTACATTGACTTCTATACAAAACCTAGGAGGCTCGTGGTTCTCACCCCCTTTTCACTTTCACTTACTTAGCTAGCAAATGCAGCTAGCTAGTTTAGACTACTCAAATATGCTCAATCTCCATCAATGTAGAAGCAACAGCCATTTTTCACACTTTGGTAGTCCTGGTTTCTTCCAAATATCATCCAATTTCATGACAAATTTAATGAAAAAGATGATTTGACTGTTTGGGACTTTTAACACAATACCCTACCTGTTTCCTTAGGCCTTTCATAAGGCCTTAATTTGATGGCCTAGTCTTAACCTAATGCAGTGGCCTCAAACTCATACACATCACTTAGAACCAAAACCACACCCCAACCCCACCACACTATTATATTTCCCAACATGCTCTATTGCAGGTTGATTTTGAGAAGCGTATGTTTGTGCATGTACATCAATATGATTAATTCATTAATATTATGCTTCTCAAAATGTTACTTTTGCGTGGTATCCAATAGGTATTTACAGTCTTGTCTCATCGCTGCAACTCCCCTACAGATTCGGGAGAGGCGAAATTTCGAGAGCCAAGCCGCAACCCTGCCAAGCCGCACTGTTTCTTGACACTGCTCGCTTAATGTCCAATGTCCAATCGGCGAGTCAATTGCAGGGATGCTTGGATTGTACTACTGGAGTGAATTTGAAGAATCATCAGCTGACCTGAACAAGTTGACTAACGTAATATCTGGCTATATTTAATTCTGTGTTGATTTAGTGATCCCCAAAAAAACATGTAAGATATTTCCTAACAACAAACCATGGGTGACCAAAGAATTGAAAATGGTGCTTAGCAAGAAGAAACAATTGTTTGTCTCCGGGAATCCACTCTAAAGAAAAGAAGTACAGCGAGAGGTGAACAAAGAGATAAAAAAGGCGAGATGCCGGTACAAGGATAAGGTGCAACAGACACAGCGAGATTCTCGGTCTGCCTGATTGGGCATTAAGAATATGTAAAACGCCCCCTTCAATGGGAGGCAATGTATTGATCCCTGCCTGGACGAGACAGCCAATGAAGTAAATTGGTTAGTTGCCCGTTTTGAAACAGGGGTTCCCCCGCTCCCCTGGCCTGTCTGGAGGAGGATGTCATGCCAACCGAGAGCGCACTTGTCATCAATGAGGAAGTCGTACAACGAGTGTTCAAAAGCACTGGAGCATGAAAAAGCCCGGGGCTTGGCAGTGTCTTCTGCTCTGTCTTTCAGTGATCCCGGGATACATTGGAAATTCTATCTCTGTGAAAAAAAATCTGTTGTTGTACCTGTCCCAAAAACCTCTCATCCATCTGCATCAAATGATTCTAGACCTGAAGCTCTTACCTCTCTCTTGATTAAATCTCTTGAAAAGATCATCAAGGCATACATAGTCAACACCACCAGACACCTGCTTGACCGCCTCCAATTTGCATACCGGTCAGAGAGAGGGACAGATGATGCCATCCTCTCGCTCGTATCATGTTCACAGATTTCTCCTCTGCATTTAACACAATCCGTTGGTCCTCGCGGACAGACTGAGAAGAGACTTTAGACTTGATGCTATGCTTATCACATGGATCACCAACTTCCTAACTGATAGGTCTCAGCAGGTACGAGTTGGCAACACACTCTCTTGAGGTGTGCACTACTTCAGTTGGAACCCCCCAGGGCAGTGTTCTTTCACCAGTACTATGTATACAGTATACAGACAGCTGCCGGAGCCGGTTCCCATGGCACCACCTGATCAAATATGCTGACGATACTGATTTGGTCAGTCTCCTCGAAGGAGGTGAAACAGAGCATGGACCGGCTCTGAATGATTTTACTGTCTGGTGTGAGTTATCCCATCTAAAATTAAATACAACAAAAACGAAGGACCTGGTGATTATCATTCAGAGGAACACTACCATGCACACACCATCACTGATAAAAGGTGAGCCCATTGAAATAGTGGAGGAGTACAAATACCTTGGGCTAGTCATTGACAACAAGCTGTCCTGGTATCAGTGTACTGCCGCTATTTTTAAGAAAGGCCAACAGAGACTGTATTTCCTACAGAAACTGATCTGACCATCATGGTTCTCTTTTATAAATCATTCATTGAGAGCATTCTGTCCTACTGCTTGACCTGCTGGTTTGGGAATATCAAGGTCGAACAGAAAAATTGGTTGAGCAAGATAGTCAGGACTTGCGGAAAACATCTGTCATCTCTCGACTTGGGCAGAGCCCTCCATAAGGCAAATAAAATAGCGGTTGACTCTTCCCATCCACTCCACCCTGAATAAAAGCTTCTTCCCTCTGGTTAAAAAAATAGGGCCAAGTACTCTTTTATTCCGAATGGAATTCTGCAACTTAACAAAAATGTTGGACTAATTGCACTTAGCACATGCACTATGAAACTGCACTATTCATGCCTATTTGCTTGTTAATATCCGTTGCTATTTATTTTATATTTTTAGACGTGATATGTTTTATGACTGCTGCAAGATGAATTGTCTCTCTGAGGACATTAAAGTTTTCTGAATCTGAATGTTACATGGACTTATTGCACCCGTTACTAAAATGGTTGTTCCAGTTTAGATGCTTTAGGTAGTCTCATAGCTTAGACTTACCAACCTTGGCAGTAATTCTGAATACAGGTTGTGGGTGATATCCCCACACTGGCTGGATTTTAAACAGGAATTATACATCACCTTGCAAGCCAGCATGATGTGACTTGCAGGCCTAATGTGGGCTGTAAACCATGAGTTTTAGACCATTATATTAGACTCTCAGAAAAAAAGGGTTTAGATTTGTTCCTAAAAGGGTGTAAACACTTGTCACTGTTGTGGTAACCTGTAGTGGGCTCCAAGAGTGGTGCAGCGGTCTAAGATACTGCCTCTCAGTGCTTGAGGCATCACTACAGACACCCTGGTTCGATTCCAAGCTGTATCACAACCGGCCGTAATTGGGAGTCCCATCGGGCGGCGAACAATTGGCCCAGAGCCGTCCGGGTTTGTCCGGTGTAGGCCGCCATTGTAGATAAGAATGACTTCTTAAGGTCATCCTTTGTACCTATAGTTATAAGCGCTTAATTGTACCCCAATTCATACCTCAGGCCTGCAAGCAGGATTGCAAACTTCCTGTAACTTTCCCAAAATCGCCTGATTTCCTGTTTCCGTTTCTAGGATATTGTAACCCTACCTGCAAGTCACATTATCCCGGTTTGCAAAGTGATGTGTAATTCCTATTGGAATCCAGCGAGAGTTAGCCTATCCAACAGTTTGAATTTTTATTCACCTGCCACCTGTATTCAAAATAAGTGCCAGGGTTGGGAACATTGTGAGGAGACTACCTAAGACTACCTAAGACATTTAGACTGGAACAAACATTTCAGTAATGAGTGCAAATCATCTAACTAACTGGGTTGGATGAGTTTCAAAAAATTGGTAACACTTTACCTGACACCCAGCATCATAAGTCATTGTGACGCGGTTATAACCATGTAAAAACAGCTGACATAACTTGTCATAACCTGTTATAATATGGTCCTAACACTGTCATGACACATATATTTAGACCTGTTGTGATATGTATTGTGTTATTTTATGGCTGGTTATGACACCTACATAATAGTGTCAAAACCTACCACACAAGGCAAAACATTCCATTACACCATAGCCTACATGTCAACAGTATGTTTATGTTACATAAAATTGACCATGTTAAATTCTCATTATAATTGCTTACACATTGCACCTGCCCGAATCCTCTGTTGCTGATGACTGTGATGAAACAGGATTTAGAAATGTTTGCTAATTTATTAAAAATTAAAAACTGAAATATCGCATTTACATAAGTATTCAGACCCTTTACTCACTACTTTGTTGAAGCACCTTTGGCAGCAATTTCAGCCTTGAGTCTTTTAGGGTTTTACGCTTCAAGTTTGGTATACCTGTATTTGGGGAGTTTCTGCAGATCCTTTCAAGCTCTCAGATTGGATGGGGAGTGTTGCTGCACAGCTATTTTCACGTCTCTCCAGAGATGTTCGATCGGGTTCAAGTCCGGGCTCTGGCTGGGCCACTCAAGGACATTCAGAGAGACTTGTCCCGAAGCCACTCCTGCATGTTGCCACCACCATGCTTCAACATAGAAATGGGGCAGTTTTCCTCGAGACGTGACGCTTGGCATTCAGACCAAAGAGTTCAATATTGGTTTTATCAGACCAGATAATCGTGCCTTTCGACAAACTTCAAACGGGCTGTCATGTGCCTTTTACTGAGGAGTGGCTTCCGTCTGACCACTCTACCATAAAGGCCTGATTGGTGGAGTGCTGCAGAGATGGTTGTCCTTCTGGAAGGTTCTCCCATTTCCACAGAGGAACTCTAGAGCTCTGTCAGAGTGACCATCAGGTTCTTGGTCACCTCCTTGACCAAGGCCTTTCTCCCACGATTACTCAGTTTGGATGGGCGGCCAGCTCTAGGAAGAGTCTTTGTGGTTCCAAACTTCTTCCATTTAAGAATGATGGGGGACACTGTGTTCTTGAGGACCTTCAATGCTTCAGACGTTTTTTGGTACACTTCCCCAGATCTGTGCCTCGACACAATCCTGTATCGGAGCTCTACAGCAATTCCTTTGACCTCATGGCTTGGTTTTTGTTCTGACATGCACTGTCAACTGTGGAACTTTATATAGACCGGTGTGTGCTTTTCCAAATTATGTTCAATCAATTGAATTTACCACAGTTGGACTCAAATCAAGTTGTAGAAACATCTCAAGGGTGATTAATGGAAACAGGATGCACCTGAGCTCAATTTCTGAGCTCGAGTCTCATAGCAAAGGGTCTGAATACTTGTGTAAATAAGGTATTTCTGTTTTCTATGTTATATAAATTAGCAAAAGTTTCCACAAACCTGCTTTCACTTGTCAATATGGGGTATTGTGTGTAGGTTACTTAGGAATATTTTGTTTATTTAATACATTTTAGAATAAGACTGTAACGTAACAAAATGTGGAAAAATTCAAGAGGTCTGAATACTTTCCGAAGGCACAGGTTTTTAGAAATGTTTGCTAATTTCTTTTTTTTAAATAAAAAAACGAAATATCACATTTATATAAGTATTCAGACCCCGTTACACAGTACTTTCTTGAAGCACCTTTGGCAGTGATTACAGAATCGAGTCTTCCTGGGTATGACGCTACAAGCTGGGCACACCTGTATTTGGGGAGTTACTCACGTTCTTTTCTGCAGATCATCTCAACCTGTCAGGTTGGATGGGGAGTGTTGCTGCACAGCTATTTTCAGGTCTCTCCAGAGATGTTCGATCGGGTTCAAGTTGGGCTCTGGCTGGGCCACTCAAGGACATTCAGAGACTTGTCCCGAAGCCACTCCTGCTCCATTTTAGAATAAGGCTGTGACGTCACAAAATGTGGAAAATGTCAAGAGGTCTGAATACTTTCAGAAGGCACTGTATATGGATCTATTTCAAGGCCTACCTTCAAACTCAGTGCCTCTTTGCTTGACATCATGGGATTTTTTTTTTTAAATCAGCCAAGACCTCATAAAATTAATTGTAGACCTCCACAAGTCTGGTTCATCCTTGGGAGCAATTTCCAAATGTCTGAAGGTACCACGTTCATCTGTACACACAATAGTATAAACACCATGGGACCATGCAGCCGTCATACGCTCAGGAAGGAGATACGTTCTGTCTCCTAGAGATGAACGTACTTTGGTTTGAAAGTGCAAATCAATCACAGAACCACAGCAAAGGACCTTTGTGAAGATGCTGGAGGAAACAGGTACCAAAGTATCTATATCCACAGTAAAACAAGTCCTATGTCGACATAACCTGAAAGGCCGCTCAGCAAGGAAGAAGCCACTGCTCCAAAACCACTACAAAAAAGACAAACTACATTTGCAACTGCACATGGAGACAAAGATCATACTTTTTGGAGAAATGTCCTCTGGTTTGATGAAACAAAAATAGACCTGTTTGGTCATAATGACCATTGTTATGTTTGGAGGAAAAGGGGGGGGCTTGCAAGCCGAAAAACACCATCCCAACCATGAAGCACGGGGGTGGCAGCATCATGTTGTGGGGGTGCTTTGCTGCAGGAGACACTGGTGCACTTCACCAGATGTGAATAGATGGCATCATGAGGGAGGAAAATTATGTGGATATTTTGAAGCAACATCTCAAGACATCAGTCAAGAAGTTGAAGCTTGGTTGCAAATGGGTCTTCCAAATGGACAATGACCCCAAGCATACTTTCAAAGTTGTGGCAAAATGGCTTAGGGACAACAAAGTCAAGGTATTGGAGTGGCCATCACAAAGCCCTGACCTCAATCCTATAGAACATTTGTGGGCTTAAAAAGCGTGTGGGAGAAAGGTGGCCTACAAACCTCACTCAGTTACACCAGCTCTGTCAGGAAGAATGGGCCAAAATTCACCCAATTTATTGTGGGAAGCTTGTGGAAGGCTACCCAAAATGATTGACTCAAGTTAAATAATTTAAAGGCAATGCTACCAAATACTAATTGAGTGTATGTAAACTTCTGACCCACTGGGAATGTAATGAAAGAAATACAAGCTGAAATAAATCATTCTCTCTACTATTATTCTAACATTTCATATTCTTAAAATAAAGTGGTGATCCTAACTGACCTAAGACAGGGAATTTTTACTAGGATTAAATGTCAGGAAAACTGAGTTTAAACATATTTGGCTAAGGTGTATGTATATTCCAACATCAACTGTATGGTGTACATCATTGCTGGTAACTCTTCAATTTACTTACATTTACATTACATTTAAGTCATTTAGCAGACGCTCTTATCCAGAGCGACTTACAAATTGGTGCATACACCTTATGACAACCAGTGGAACAGCCACTTGCATCTAAATCTTGTTGGGGGAGAAGGATTACCTACCCTTACTTACCCAATCCTAGGTATTCCTTGAAGAGGTGGGGTTTCAGGTGTCTCCGGAAGGTGGTGATTGACTCCGCTGTCCTGGCGTCGTGAGGGAGTTTGTTCCACCATTGGGGGCCAGAGCAGCGAACAGTTTTGACTGGGCTGAGCGGGAACTGTACTTCCTCAGTGGTAGGGAGGCGAGCAGGCCAGAGGTGGATGAACGCAGTGCCCTTGTTTGGGTGTAGGGCCTGATCAGAGCCTGGAGGTACTGAGGTGCCGTTCCCTCACAGCTCCGTAGGCGAGCACCATGGTCTTGTAGCGGATGCGAGCTTCAACTGGAAGCCAGTGGAGAGAGCGGAGGAGCGGGGTGACGTGAGAGAACTTGGGAAGGTTGAACACCAGACGGGCTGCGGCGTTCTGGATGAGTTGTAGGGGTTTAATGGCACAGGCAGGGAGCCCAGCCAACAGCGAGTTGCAGTAATCAAGACGGGAGATGACAAGTGCCTGGATTAGGACCTGCGCCGCTTCCTGTGTGAGGCAGGGTCGTACTCTGCGGATGTTGTAGAGCATGAACCTACAGGAACGGGACACCGCCTTGATGTTAGTTGAGAACGTCAGGGTGTTGTCCAGGATCACGCCAAGGTTCTTAGCGCTCTGGGAGGAGGACACAATGGAGTTGTCAACCGTGATGGCGAGATCATGGAATGGGCAGTCCTTCCCCGGGAGGAAGAGGAGCTCCGTCTTGCTGAGGTTCAGCTTGAGGTGGTGATCCGTCATCCACACTGATATGTCTGCCAGACATGCAGAGATGCGATTCGCCACCTGGTCATCAGAAGGGGGAAAGGAGAAGATTAATTGTGTGTCGTCTGCATAGCAATGATAGGAGAGACCATGTGAGGTTATGACAGAGCCAAGTGACTTGGTGTATAGCGAGAATAAGAGAGGGCCTAGAACAGAGCCCTGGGGGACACCAGTGGTGAGAGCACGTGGTGAGGAGACAGATTCTCGCCACGCCACCTGGTAGGAGCGACCTGTCAGGTAGGACGCAATCCAAGCGTGGGCCGCGCCGGAGATGCCCAACTCGGAGAGGGTGGAGAGGAGGATCTGATGGTTCACAGTATCGAAGGCAGCCGATAGGTCTAGAAGGATGAGAGCAGAGGAGAGAGAGTTAGCTTTAGCAGTGCGGAGCGCCTCCGTGATACAGAGAAGAGCAGTCTCAGTTGAATGACTAGTCTTGAAACCTGACTGATTTGGATCAAGAAGGTCATTCTGAGAGAGATAGCGGTAGAGCTGGCCAAGGACGGCACGCTCAAGAGTTTTGGAGAGAAAAGAGAGAAGGGATACTGGTCTGTAGTTGTTGACATCGGAGGGATCGAGTGTAGGTTTTTTCAGAAGGGGTGCAACTCTCGCTCTCTTGAAGACGGGAGGGACGTAGCCAGCGGTCAGGGATGAGTTGATGAGCGAGGTGAGGTAAGGGAGAAGGTCTCCGGAAATGGTCTGGAGAAGAGAGGAGGGGATAGGGTCAAGCGGGCAGGTTGTTGGGCGGCCGGCCGTCACAAGACGCGAGATTTCATCTGGAGAGAGAGGGGAGAAAGAGGTCAGAGCATAGGGTAGGGCAGTGTGAGCAGAACCAGCGGTGTCGTTTGACTTAGCAAACGAGGATCGGATGTCATCGACCTTCTTTTCAAAATGGTTGACGAAGTCATCTGCAGAGAGGGAGGAGGGAGGGGGGGATTCAGGAGGGAGGAGAAGGTGGCAAAGAGCTTCCTAGGGTTAGAGGCAGATGCTTGGAACTTAGAATGGTAGAAAGTGGCTTTAGGAGCAGAGACAGAGGAGGAAAATGTAGAGAGGAGGGAGTGAAAGGATGCCAGGCAAAGGCAAAGCACTGGGAAATATTTGAATAAGGCTTTACTGTAACGGTATTCCTGTGGTGAAGTAGAGGCGGACCAAAACGCAGCGTGGTTATATTGATTCATGTTTAATAAAAAAAGATGAACACTACAAAACAATAAACGTGGAAAACCAAAAACAGCCCTATCTGGTGCAAAACACAGAGACAGGAACAATCACCCACAAACACACAGTGAAACCCAGGCTACCTAAGTATGATTCTCAATCAGAGACAATTGATGACACCTGCCTCTGATTGAGAACCATACTAGGCCGAAACATAGAAATACCCAAATCATAGAAAAACAAACATAGACTGCCCACCCAACTCACACCCTGACCATACTAAATAAATACAAAACAAAGGAAATAAAGGTCAGAACGTGACATTTACACTAAGCATTGTGTTAATTTAACATTGTTCTATTGCCTATATGGGTCCACGGACTCAACACTTTCAGTGTTGTTGGGGAGGCAGCGTAGCCTAGTGGTTAGAGCGTTGGACTAGTAACCGGAAGGTTGCGAGTTCAAACCCCCGAGCTGACAAGGTACAAATCTGTTGTTCTGCCCCTGAACAGGCAGTTAACCCACTGTTCCCAGGCCGTCATTGAAAATAAGAATGTGTTCTTAACTGACTTGCCTGGTTAAATAAAGGTAAAATAAAAAAACACAAAAAAGTACACTGTAGAATTTGCTGTGTATGTCAAGATACGGTATAAAGGTTAAAGTTCGAACATTATTTAATATGCAAGGGATAATTTCCATTGTTTTATAATCAGCATTGACTTGATGAAAACAGAGACAATTTTGTGGGTGGTAGTGTCTGCTCTCTGCTTATCTACAAGAGTATCATGATTATTAATTGTCAGGGAAGGTGTGGCGTGTGCATTGTTGACACAGGAGCTTAAGGCAGAATTAGGTAATGTTACAAATGTCAAGTGTGTTTTGATAGCATTTTGAACGACCTGACAGTAAGTCAAGTCCTCTAGAATCTATACAGAGACAAGGCCGTGGGTGATTAATAGGACACATGCCAAAACGTAGGCACACTATGCTGTCATGGTAAAAAAAATGTGTTCTTTGGAATAGCCAAACCATGATTCAATGGTGTGTGTTCAAACATGAATGTGCAGTGTCTTGATTCAAAAAAATTGTTTTCTTAATCAATACTGCCAATGTAATCTGTGTTCCTTTCCTCTTGGTCCATTCATCCCTGGAGTGGCAGGTAGGCTAGTGGTTAGAGTGTTGGGCTAGTAACCAAAAGGTTGCTAGATCAAGTCCCTGAGCTGACAAGGTAAAAAAAATCTGTTGTTCTGCCCCTGAACAAGGCAGTTAACCCACTGTTCCTGGGCTGTCATTGTAAATAAGAATGTGTTCTTAACTGACTTGCCTAGTTAAATAAAGGTAAACAAAATCCCCTCTCTTTCTTCCTCATTCACCTTCTGTTGATGTTCTCTTCACACTCTTGGCTGTGACTTATTGAGTTTTTGGATGAAGCTGTTATTATTTTTTTTAAACAACAATGACATAGTGGATAATGTGATTCTACATAACTGACCGCATTGGCCAGGCATGCGTGGGTCTTGGGTTGAATCAGATCCCCCAGAAACCTTCCTTGAGATGTATCATGGTAAAAGGGCCAATTAAACCTCAGCCCATACACTATATTAAGGAACAGCACATCAACGGCCAACTGATTTAGGGGATACTTTCTTGTTCCCTTCTCAAAACATATAATGTCAAGGCCCCAACATTCCACTTGGATACACTCCAAACAATGGAAATTCACTGGGTCGGCTGTGCTCCGTGGAAAAATACAGATCTGAACGTTTGGGGGACACGGTTCGCTTCTGGATAATCCTGTTTATGACTCTGTAAGTAGGACCAATGGAATAAAACGAAATAGTGGATTTATTTCTGTATGGGTGGTTTCGATCTACAACACACTGGTCGGTCAGAATTACATTTGTTTTTTAGAACAGTAACATACACTATATATACAAAAGCATGTGGGACACCCCTTCAAATTAGTGGATTGGGCTATTTCAGCCACACCTGGTGCTGACAGGTGTATACAATTGAGCACACAGCCATGCAATCTCCATAGACAAAACATTGTCAGTAGAATGGCCTTACGGAAGAGCTCAATGATTTTCAACAGGTCAGTTCATCCAATTGCTGCCCTACTTGAGCTGCCTGGGTCAATTGTAAGTTCTGTTATTGTGAAGTGGAAATGTCTAGGAGCAACAACGGCTCAGCCGGGAAGTGGAAGGCCACACAAGCTCACAGAACAGGACCGCAGAGTGCGGAAGCGTCTGTCCTCGGGTTGCAACACGAACTACCGAGTTCCAAACTGCCTCTGGAAGCAACATCAGCACAAGAACTGTTCGATGGGAGCTTCATGAAATGTGTTTCCATGCCATCGTATGTTGATTAATGGATGGAGCCAAACACTCTCCAGTGGTCTTCTGGAAAGGTTTCACTGAGAGCATGGAAATCATGTGAAGAAGAAAGTAGAAAGGTTCTTATACTAGTTCTGTGTAGGTTTCACTGAGCACATTTTTCCTGACTCTGACCCAATGGCACAGATTAACATCAGCCTTGGGATAGCATATCTATAACATGTTGAGTGGCAAATCCATTTCTTTTGAGATACTGCTGCTCGGTTGTCTGGAACTCGTGGCTCGAGGACTACATCTGGCTCGTGGATCTGACAGCCACATTGCAAATGGTCAACTTTGAAGCCACAGATCAATCAAATCAACTTTTTTATTAAAGAAATATGTTTTTAAATGATCTTCCAACTATTGGATCATGGAGGAATCCATCACAACACCATTTGGGGACAATATTTGTCACTAAGGCAATAAGCGGCACAAATGCGTATCACATTTCCCAGATATTTAGGACTTGACTCTGAGGGGTAGACTACAAAGCAGGATCAAGGAATTAGCTAGCTAACTTGGCTAAATATCATGAAATACATATGGAGCATCAGCATTTGTGGGTTCGATTACAGGCTCAAAATGGCCAGAAACGAATACCTTTCTCTCTGAAACTCGTCAGTCTATTCTTGTTCTGAGAAATTAAGGCTATTCCATGCGAGAAATTGCCAAGAAACTGAAGAGCTCGTACAACGCTCTGTGCTACTCTCTATTCTTGTTCTGTGAAGGGAGTAGCACACAAGTAAGTGTAATAAGTAATAATTTTGCACGCCCTATTTTTCAGTTTTTGATTTGTTAAAAAAGTTTGAAATATCCAATAAATGTCGTTCCACTTCATGATTGTGTCCCACTTGTTGATTCTTCACAAAAAAATACAGTTTTATATCTTTATGTTTGAAGCCTGAAATGTGGCAAAAGGTCGCAAAGTTCAAGGGGGCCGAATACTTTCGCAAGGCACTGTATATAGATCTATGCCCTTCTGTTTGTTTACAGATTTTAAATCAATATATTTAAAGTGTTTTTAATGAAAGGGTTGTTTGTGAGACCTAGCAAAGCTTTAGGTGGGCTAATACAAGGTATAGATGCTAATGAAACAGGGGAAAGACACTCTTCCTCTGTCTGTCTCCAAGAGGGTGAACTCGTTGTATTTTGCCATACTCACACAGCCTTTAACTGAGATGCCCAGTAATACACCTGGAAGTCAGGTAGAGTAAGCCCTCCTTATGAGTATGGTTTGTATAAAGTTGTGAGTTTCACTCTGGGTTTTTTTTCATTTCCATAGAAATGAAGTGAGACCTTCATATTAAGTTGTTTGAAAAAAAACTTTGGGAATGTGAAAGGGCAAGGTTTGAAGAAGGTATAAGAATTTTGGTAATATATTCATCTTTTCAAAATGTACCTGCTCAATAAGAGAAGGCTGTAAGCAAATTGAAGTGGGTCTAGGGTGACAGGTAAGGTGGAGGGGGAGGTGATATGATCCTTGACTAGTCTCTCAAAGCACTTCACGATGACAGAAGTGAGTGCTACAGGGCGATAGTCATTTAGTTCAGTTACCTTTGTATTCTTGGGTACAGGAACAATGGTGGCCATCTTGAAGCATGTGGGGACAGCAGACTGGGATAGGAGAGATTGAATATTAACACACCAGCCGGCTGGTCTGCGTATGCCGTCTGGGCCGGCAGCCTTGCGAGAGGTAACACATCAAGTGTGCATATGAAGTGGCTATGTGGAACGTAAAAGTGATCATTTGCAAAAGGTCCTATAGGCTAGATTTAGAGTTATTTGGCAACTTTAGTTGCATGGTGTGACTATAGGCTATTGATGATTTGAAAGAGTAGTAAAAGAAAGCTTGAGTTCCTTGCCTTCCTCCTTAATCTTGTATTTACCATTTAGAATGACCCATTCTAGGAACAGGAACAGGGGCAGGGGGAAAAAAGTATTGTCATCTGCTGGATATTCCGCCCAAACTCTGTATACCATGGGCTCTCAAACCTTGTTCCTGCAGCTACCCAGTGCTTAATTTGGGAAACCAAGTGAAATCTGTTCGGGAACATCAACAGTAACATGTTTTGGCAACAAGTTATAGTGCACTAAACTGTTGACAGCCCGTCTGCGTGATCAAGAATTCAAGGTTTCTCTATTTACTAGGCCATTAAAAATCAAATACAAATTCAATATTTTTTAGGCTAACTGTAACCTGCTCTGCACAACCAATGAGTCAACAGCCTTGCCTAGGGTTATACATTCTCTCCCACTCATGAATGTACATTTTGAAGTGTAGCATAAGGTAACCAGTCCATCCAGTATGCATAATAATACAGTCTACATTCAAAGGCGATTAGTCAAATTTGTTTACCATTTGGAGTTATAGGCTAGACCAATTATCCACCACAGATATCTTAAATCAGTTTTATGTTTTTCTGCAATGCATAACATGCGGTAGGCTATGTATTGTATAATGGCACATTCATCATTTTAATTCAAGCCCCTGGGGCTTGGGCTCATAACTTTATGCATAAGCTCTAATATGAATTTGGATGTTTTGAATGAATCATCACCTTAGATATCGCTGTCCATTTCGTTAAGGCTTTGAAACAACATCCACAACAACCATGTTTTAACCCTGCGGTTGAACTTCTTTCTTCAAATTGATTATCACAGTGAGGTAAAAAAAGTATGATAGGCCTACTGTTTTGATGGTAAGTGTTTGATGTGATTTTCGATTGCATTGAAGTCAGTGGTTAGAGGGACAACAGCAACCTGAATACCAGGCCATTAGGATCTGATGGTAGTTAGCAAGTTGGGTACTACCAGAGCCTGTC
This sequence comes from Oncorhynchus keta, assembly GCF_023373465.1. Classification (NCBI taxonomy): domain Eukaryota; kingdom Metazoa; phylum Chordata; class Actinopteri; order Salmoniformes; family Salmonidae; genus Oncorhynchus; species Oncorhynchus keta. The sequence goes on along the minus strand of NC_068437.1, from coordinate 11,386,057 downwards.
CATAGTGCCTAAAAGGAGATTACCGTGACACCGGTCAGCTGCACTTTTACTGCGACCATGACTCATCACTGCCATTGTGGCAGTAATACGGTCACCACAACAGTCCTAGTCAGTGCTAAAACTTGACATGTGATAACAATACAACAGATGAAACTCAATGACATTTACTCTCACGGTTGGCCAAAAGGAACTATCTGAAAGCCACACCCCTACTAAGTCATGCCACCAGTCTTAAAAATACAAATAAACTATGTGACCAACTGGCTGGGTCAAAATAACCCAACGTGTGTTCTGTCCACTATTTAACCAGTGCTGGGTTGTTTTTAACCTAGCATTTGTTGGAGTGCTGGAGGGTTGTCAACATGTGTGAGTTAAAGGAAAGCCAAAAAAAAACAAATCTTCCATTTAAAGTACTGTCACGACTCCCACCGAAGGTGGCTCCTCTTCCTGTTCGGGCGGCGCTCGGCGGTCGTCGTCACCGGTCTACTAGCTGCCACCGATCCCTTTTCTGTTGGTTTTGTCTTATTGGTTACACCTGTTTCTTGTTTAGGTTTTAGTTGGGCTATTTAAGCCAGGAAGGGGCTGAGCACACGGCCCTGAGGGGCCCCTGTATTGAGGATCAGCGTGGCGGATGTGTTGTTACCTACCCTTACCACCTGGGGGCAATTCGTCAGGAAGTCCAGGATTCAGTTCCAGATGGAAGAATTTAGTCCCAGGGTCCTTAGCTTAGTGATGAGCTTTGAGGGTACTATGGTGTTGAACGCTGAGCTGTAGTCAATAAATAGCCTTCTCACATAGGTGTTCCTTTTGTCCAAGTGGGAGAGGGCAGTGTGGAGTGCAACAGAGACTGCATCGTCTGTGGATCTGTTGGGGTGGTATGCAAATTGGAGTGGGTCTAGGGTTTCCGGGATAATGGTGTTGACGTGAGCCATTACCAGCCTTTCAAAGCACTTCATGGCTACGGATGTGAGTGGTACGGGTCTGTAGTAATTTAGGCAGATTACCTTAGTGTTCTTGGGCACAGGCACTATGGTGGTCTGCTTAAAACATGTAGGTATTACAAACTCGGACAGGGAGAGGTGGAAAATAAGTGAAGACACTTGCTAGTTGGTCAGCGCATGCTTGCAGTACACATCCTGGTAATCCGTCTGGCCCTGCAGCCTTGTGAATGTTGACCTGTCTAAAGGTCTTACTCACATCGGCTGTGGAGAAAGTGATCACATAGTCTTCCGGTACAGCTGGTGCTCTCATGCATGTTTCAGTGTTATTTGCCTCGAAGCGAGCATAGTAGTTTAGCTCGTCCGGTAGGCCCGTGTCACAGGGCAGCTCTCGGCTGTGCTTCCCTTTGTATTATCTAATGGTTTGCAGGCCCTGCCACATCTGACGAGCGTCAGAGCTGATGTAGTACGACTCAATCTTAGTTCTGTATTGATGCTTTGCCTGTTTGATGGTTCGTCGGAGGGCATAGTGGATTTCTTATAAGCTTCCGGGTTAGAGTCCCGCTCCTTGAAAGAGGCAACTCTAGCCTTTAGCTCAGTGCGGATGCTGCCTGTAATCTATGGTTTCTGGTTGGGGTATGTACAGTATGTACGGTCACTGTGGGAACGACATCATTGATGCACTTATTGATGAAGCCAATGACTGATGTGGTGTACTCCTCAATGCCATTGGAGGAATCCCGGAACATATTCCAGTCTGTGCTAGCAAAACAGTCCTGTAGCTTACCATCTGCTTAATCTGACCACTTTGTTATTGATCTAGTCACTGGTGCTTCCTGCTTTAATTTTTGCTGGTAAGCAGGAATCAGGAGGATAGAATTATGGTTAGATTTGCCAAATGGAGGGCGAGGGAGAGCTTTGTATGCATCTCTGTGTGTGGAGTGTAGGTGGTCCAGAGTTATTTTCCCTCTGGTTGTACATTTAACATGTTTATAGAAATTTGGTCAAATGGAAAATGGATTTAAGTTTCCCTGCATTAAAGTCCCCACCTACTAGGAGCACTGCCTCTGGGTGAGCGTTTTCTTATTTGCTTGTAGCGGAATACAGTTCATTCAATGCTATCTTGTTGCCAGCCTCTGACTGTGGTGGTATGTAAACAGCTACAAAGAATATAGACAAAAACTCTCTCGGTAGGTAATGTGGTCTGCAGCTTATCATGAGAAACTCTACCTCAGGCGAGCAATGGCTCAAGAATTCCTTAGATATGGTGCACCAGCTGTTGTTTACAAAAATACATAGACTGCCGCCACTTCTCTTACCAGACGCCGCTGTTCTATCCTGCCGGTACATCGTATAACCAGCCAGCTGTATGTTGATATTGTCGTCGTTCAGCCATGACTCCGTGAAGCATAAGATGTTAGTTTTGAATGTCCCGTTGGTAGTTTAATCTTCCCAATAACTTGACTATATTATTGTCCAAATATTGCATGTTTGCGAGCTGAATTGAGGGGAGTGGGTTTTTTTTGCGACCGCCTCCTACTCCTCAGAAGACAGCCTGCCCTCTGGTCTCTCTTTCTCCGCCTCACCATCACGCAGATCACTGCGGTCGCGGCCTGTTCCCTAGAGAGCCATATATCCTCCACCTCGGGCTCATCAGAGTCGTGAAAGAAGAAAAATGATTCTGCTAGTCCGTGGTGAGTAATCGCAGTCCAGTTATTTTCAGTCACAAGAGACGGTGGCGGCAACATTGTGTAAAAAAATAAGTTACCAAAAACGCAGATAAACAAACAAAAAAAACACAAATCGGTTGGGGGCACGTTAAACATCTGCCTTCTGTCCCGGCACCATTTTTCGATTTGTTGCGCAGGCAATTAAGGAATGACAGAGCAGTAACAGATAAATCCTGTTAATTTGACATTGTTAAACACTGGGCCCGAGTCCGTGGATAGAAGGGGGAATCGGGGGACATTGCGGTCAAGGTTATGTGTAATTCCCTTCTCTGGCACAAGAACAAAGCAGTCAATGTTGTCTTAATTCGTAAATAGCAACTGCTGCTCTCCCTGTATGACACACTACTCCCACAGGGCATAATACATATGTGCTAGGAAACGAATGATGATACAGTGGCACACAGGTAATTCTACCTATAGGCACTGCCACATCAATCTCGCATCCTTTCACCCACTAAAAGAGAGCCTTCTGAAACGGTTAACTTCTTCCTCTTCTCCCTTACACTGCTTTCAGGTATTTTTAAGACAGATATTCAGGTATTTTTAGAGAGTATACTTTTTTTAAAGGATGCTGGTATAGAATGCGTTGGTCAACTCAACTTTGACTTACTCAGCCCCAGCCAGAAGAAATCAAGAGAGAAGTGTAACAGATGTAAATCGTACTCTACCTGCGTTGTGTTTTGTCCAAGTAAATCACATCAGCCAGTGGTCCCAGTTGAGCATCATTTATTTCTGTTGCTGTTGTTAAATAGGAACAGCACATTAGTTGTGCAGGGCGTAGCTGTATTGATGGCTGTCGATGGCAAAATCTGTAGCATGAAGACAACTGTGTTAGCAGTGGGCTTATGTGACCATTACGTCGGTGTACGCTAGCTAACACACTTATTTACAGCAATCATATGCCAAAGCACATCCCAGAATGCCCCTCAATCCCTAACAGGTACCATATGCACACACATGTATGAATCAGTAATGTACAGCAAACTTGTGCACATTGTAAAATAGAAAACAGTATTCAGAACGTGACCTAACCCTTGCATCACATGTTCATACTGGGAAGACCTGACGTTCGCGATCTCCCCCTATCTGCAAGCGGGGCCAATCACAACACGCCTTATTGTCATCAGAGTTGAACCAACCAACAAGAATGCTCGAACATTAAATACACCTTTCTTTAGAGGCAAGTGGAAAGATAACCAACCCTGTTACAGAAGCCTAAACTGATGTGCTGGCTGGCTAGAGTGCAGTACTGTCCATGGGGGGTGTTGGTGCAGGTCCTTTTTGCTGAGACACATTTGCACACATTCCTCCGTGTTCTTGGGGGAGGATGAGGAGAGAGAGTCTCGCTTTTAAAGCACTGTGTCTTGTCACGTATACAACATTCCACACACAGATACACAGCAAACAGAGTAGCCCCCCATTCCATGTCCACTTCAGGCTGCACACTTACCTGTACCTGTGTGTGCATGTGTAACCTCTAGCCATAAACCTAATAGAAATCCTGCTGTAGAAGGGGGGATGGCACACCACTCACCTTTTACTTGGCTCAATTGAAAAAGATGGGTTTCATTTTCCTGCAAAGGCCTTTGGCATGACCTTCCTGTAAGAGAGCAGGGTAGACTGAAGTTAGAAACTCTGATTGAAGCCAGATTCCTTTGTCCCAAACGTTGAATCTTTGCCTCCTCACAAATTCCAATTCATTTTTTTTTTAAATTTCACCTTTATTTAACCAGGTAGGCTGGTTGAGAACAAGTTCTCATTTGCAACTGCGACCTGGTCAAGATAAAGAAAAGCAGTTTGACACATACAACAACAGAGTTACACATGAAATAAACAAACATACAGTCAATAATACAGTAGAAAGAGTCTATATACAGTATGTGCAAATGAGGTAGGATAAGGGAAGTAAGGCAATAAATAGGCCATGGTGGCGAAGTAATTACAATATAGCAATTAAACACTGGAATGGTAGATGTGCAGAAGATGAATGTGCAAGTAGAGATACTGGGGTGCAAAGGAGCAAGATAAATAAAGGAATACAGTTTTGGGATGAGGTAGTTGGATGGGCTATTTACAGATGGGCTATGTACAGGTGCAGTGATCTGTGAGCTTCTCTGACAGCTGGTGCTTAAAGCTAGTGAGGGAGTCTCCAATGTCAGTGTTTTTTGCAGTTTGTTCCAGTCATTGACAGCAGAGAACTGGAAGGGAAGGCAGCCAAAGGAGGAATTGGCTTTGGGGGTGACCAGTGAGATATACCTGTTGGAGTGCGTGCTACGGGTGGGTGCTGCTATGGTGACCAGTGAGCTGAGATAAAGCGGGGCTTTACCTAGCAGAGACTTGTAGATGACCTGGAACCAGTGGGTTTGGCGACGAGTTTGAAGCTAGGGCCAGCCAACGAGAGAGTACAGGTCGCAGTGGTGGGTAGTATATGGGGCTTTGGTGACAGAATGGGTGGCACTGTGATAGACTGCATCCAATTTGTTGAGTAGAGTGTAAGGGGTTATTTTGTAAATGACATCGCCGAAGTCGAGGATCAGTAGGATGGTCAGTTTTACGAGGGTATGTTCGGCAGCATGAGTGAAGGATGCTTTGTTGTGAAATAGGAAGCAGATTCTAGATTTAATTTTGGATTGGAGCTGCTTAATGTGAGTATGGAAGGAGTTTACAGTCTAACCAGACAACTAGGTATTTGTAGTTGTCCACATATTCTAAGTCAGAACCGTCCAGAGGAGTGATGCTGGATGGGCGGGCAGCTGCCGACAGCGATCGGTTGAAGAGCATGCATTTAGTTCTACTTGCATTTAAGAGCATTGATGTATAACAGAGAAAAGAGTCGGCCCGAGAATTGAACCCTTTGGCACCCCCATAGTGACTGCCAGAGGTCCGGACAACAGACCCTCTGATTTGACACACTGAACTCTATCAGAGAAATAGTTGGTGAACCAGGTGAGGCAATCATTTGAGAATGCTATAACCTTGTGTTCCATTATTCTGAATCTTTGCCTCTTCACAGAATCAAACACAATGCTAAAACCTTGTAGTATTCCCCTTATTACCTAAAGCTGATGATAACTGAACACATACAGCGAGTATACAAAACATTTACAACACCTGCTCTTTCCATGACATAGACTGACCAGGTGAAAGATATGATCATGATAACTGGTGATGATAGTAGTGTCTACATGACCCGTAGTTCTGTATGATCTCTGCCTATATTTCATGGTTTGAGAGGGGCAGTATTTCTGTTCACATGTATTTGAAATACATATTTTAAAGTCCTACTCTAGTCTCCTTTTCAGCTCATTTACCACAGTCCCTGCACCCAAGAACACTAAGGCAACCTGCCTAAATAACTACAAACCCATAGTCCCACTCCAATTTGCATACCACTCAAACAGATCCACAGATGATGCGATTTCTATTACACTCCACACTGCCCTCTCCCACTTGGACAAAAGGAACACCTATGTGAGAATGCTATTCATTGACTACAGCTCAGCGTTCAACACCATAGTACCCTCAAAGCTCATCACTAAGCTAAAGACCCTGGGACTAAACACCTCCCTCTGCAACTGGATCCTGGACTTCTTGATGAGCCGCCCCCAGGTGGTGAGGGTAGGTAGCAACACATCTGCCACATTGATCTTCAACACAGGAGCCCCTCAGGGGTGCGTGCTCAGTACCCTCCTGTACTACCTGTTCACCCACGACGGGGTGGCCAGGTACGACTCCAACACCATCATTAAGTTTGCAGATGCCGGGCCTCCCTCACTGTCTTTTTACTGTTGTTTTTTATTTCCTTACTCATCCATTGTTCACCTAATACCTATTTTTTACTTAAAATTGCACTGTTGGTTAGGGTCTGTAAGTAAGCATTTCACTGTAAGGTCTACCTAAACCTGTTGTATTTGGCGCCTGTGACAAATACACTTGAAAAGGCTCATCTCAATAGATGATCCAGGTGTCCTCTGACATGGCGCAAGTTGGGGGGGCTTTCCTCTTTTGTTCTCTTTTGCTTCTTTATTCCTCAAGGAAGGGGGAGGCCGATGACAGAGGGCACCATTAGGTCAACCCCTTGAATGGCCTACTCCATGCAGTTTTAACTTGTCTAAAAAAAAAAACTATTTTGCTCAAAACATTTTTTACCCTTAAAGTACAATACCACCACTTTTCAACCTCATTTCCCATTCTCCAGCACAATACCAGTGTAATACTGTGTATTACCAGACAAAAGTTTGGACACACCTACTCCTTCAAGGGTTATTTATTTATTTTTTACTATTTTCTAAATTGTAGAATAATAGTGAAGACATCAAAACTATGAAATAACACATGAAATCATGTAGTAACCAAAACAAAGTTAATGACATGGTGTAATATATAAACACATTACCTAGCAGTCTACCTGTTTGCACCAAATCCCATGGATTTATGGTAAAGTACAAACCCCATCTCCCCTCAATGAATGTCATTTATTAATTCCTTCATTACAATGACCGTAATACGATAACAGTAACGCACTACATTTTTGTATATTTTGGTACATTTAGGCTATTTTACATTTTTGTACCAAGATACATTTTGATGTATTGATACTCATCTCCGTTTATGAGCTGAGCAAGGACATATGAATCATTGACCTGAACAAAAATTCTCTGCAGACCTTTTGACCTAAACCTTCCTTCGAGACTAACGATGTACAGATACTCTGATAAACTGTGTGTCTCACCAGATGCTTGGTTAAGGTCACTCAACTTTTACTAAACCAACAATGCCTGAGAGGTTCATTGTCTCCAAGGCCACTATGGCGTAGCCCCTTTAGTTGAGTATTATAAACTCAAAACAAACAGCATGTCCAGAGACACTTAAGGCTCCTTAACTTGGAGTACCCCTTCACAGCAAATACCTGAAATTCCTTCGTTTTTACATTTGCAGGTATTTGCAATACCTGGGAGTTTCGTTTTCTGTTAATTAAGGTGTCTTTACTTTTACTCAAATGTGACAATTGGGTACTTTTCCCACCACTGATAACCATCATATCGAAGTAAAGTTCTAGTCACGCAATGACGTGTGGTCCTCTCACTATGGCTCGTGGGGAAAGCGTACAGTTTATTAGGCTACAGATGAAATAAATGACGATGAATCTCATAGAGTGGTGAACGTTCAAAGGGATGAGCTTGATGCACCTTTCTAAATAAATATCTAGGGTCTTATTCTGGTGACTTTATCGATGCTTGGCTGCCGCTCTTTTGTCCATAATAATCTCAGGTCATAGCTGGCGATCTGTTGGCTAGTTCGCATGTGCCAATATTAGGGTGGGAACTCTCGCTGTATAACACATCATCAGTAGAGTTGAAAATGTGATGGAAACCCATTTAACTTGCATTTTTTGTAATTTAGCACATGGGAATTTAACCGCAAAATGTATTTTTACGTGCACTACATTATAACGGCACAGCATTTTATCCACAACAGGTCAATTTGATAAACATGTCGCTGGTGGGACAAAGCGAATATTGTTTTTAATTCCGACTTGTTGATATTGCCATGAAAATATGTTGCCAATTGGATGGAAACCTAGCTACGGACTAGAAAAGATCAACTTCTAGTTCAGAGATGTGGCTTGTGGTGGAAAAAGTACCCAATTGTCATATTTGAGTATAAGTAAGACACCTTAATAGAAAATGACCCGAGTAAAAGTGAAATCACACAGGAAAATACTACTTGAGTAAAAGTCTAAAAGTAGTTGGTTTAAAATATACTTAAGTATCGAAAGTAAATGTCATTGTTAAACTATACTTAAATATCAAAGGCAAAAGTATAAATTAATTTAAATTCCTTATATTATGCAAGCCAGAGGACACTCCGACATTAATTATAAAGGAACCATGTGTTAAGTGAGTCCGCCAGATCATAAAAAGTTGGCATGATCAGGTTTGTTCTCTTGATAAGTGCATGAATTAAACCATTTTCCTGTCCTGCTAAGCACTCAAAATGTAACGAGTGCTTTTGGGTAAAAATAACATTATTTTCTTTAAGAATGTAGATAAGTAAAAGTACAAGTTGTCAAAAATATAATAAGTAAAGTACAGATATACACAAAAAATACTTTAGTGCTTTAAAGTATTTTTACTTAAGTACTTTTCACCACTGGATTTGGCAAAAAAAGCTATAAAAACGATTTATTTCAATATGAACGAAAGTTAGTTGTTCGGCAGATAAATACAAAACAATGCAGATAATCTTGGTTTACATCTCACTGTAGATTATATTTTATTTTAGAAAGTGGAGGGTTTATGCAGTGAAGTAATGGAAATAGGGACCCCAAACACACACCGTTAACAGCATAACATGTTGTATTATCCATGACATAAGTAAATTATGTTTAGGAGATGAACAAATGAAGGATAACCTGCGTTTTCTAAAACTATAGTGCCCCCTGGAGTACATCATTTGAAAGTACCATACCATTTCTCTTGTTTCAATGGCAGCATCATATCAATTAGAGACTGGGGTCTTGTGTCTATTATGTTCTATTGTGAATATTGTTACATGATATATCAACAATCAGTTCCCTACTTACGTGTGCATCCTTGCAACAACTGCATACAATTATTGTTTAAGACTGAACCCTGTAATAAAACATGACACCAGTCTTCAGCTATTTAAACACATTAACGACTACAAAACACAAAAGGTTGTATACTGACAATTTCACAAATGCCAACTCCATCCCCCACCATGAGCGTGGTTCTGGCACAGTGCTACAAAGCCCTGTAATTTGCTACACTGTAAAGGGGTTGCTGTGAATTTGACAGTTACAGGCAGCTCAGTGGCAGGAAAAGAAATTCTGCATTTCATTTTCCAGTACACCTACAGTAATATAAATACGGTATCAAGTACTGTGTAATGACAGAGTACAATACCTTAAAATGTACTATTATAAAATAAATGAAATGCTACTGTAATCGGAATGAATGGATGATTGAAGGGAGGGGTTTGTATTTACTTAACGGTATTTACAAAGGATTGGTGCAAGCGGGTGGTTACTAGGTGAAATGTTTACACATTACAGCATATTAATGAATATTTGGGTGTCTTATATCACACATACTTCTAGGGGCCAACAAAGGCTTTTAAACTGGCCGGAACTACAGGGCAAAACAGACCAAAAGCACATGAAGATACAACGCTTAACCATTTTTGTGCCACTCCAATCTGTCCCCTATAAAATTTAAATAGAGAGCAATAGGAATGGTGTCTTTTAGTAGGCGCCAACTCCGCCATGGCTCGTTGGCCAAAGTCTTTCGGGAAATGAAATCAGGTTTTTGTAGGGGTTTTTTGATAAACGCTGAAAATAAAGTCTGTGGTAAAACACAGGTTTACGACCTTACACGTTTTGTTCTATGAGATATTCTTCATCGGGAAACATCGCTGTGAATTTTGAAGCATTTCTGTAATCAAAACAAGCATGAAAGCACATAGGTTATGGTACCTGACTGATATCTCATAGATTAAAACATATAAGATCTCCAAAGCCTGTGTTAACGTCAGACCTTATCCCAAAACCCCATTAATTTCCCCCATAGGGATGGCAGTAAATAATTTTCAGTTTTTAGGACTACAACATGGGGAGTTCTATTGATGGGGAACTATAACCACGTAGGAGTTAAAGTGATAGGGCACTCTTACTCACCACGTGCAACAAATACAGCCTTTACAAGGCATTCCACAAAATATTTGAATGAGCCAGAAACAACGATACCATGCATCCACTAGTGGCCGAGGGGCGCAGTGGGCTAAGGCACTGAATGTCAGTGCTAGAGGCGTCACTACAGACCCTGGTTCAATTCCAGGCGGTATCACAACCGGTTGTGATTGGGAGTCCCATAGGGCAGCGCACAATTGGCCCAGCGTCTTCCGGAGTAGGCCGTCATGGTAAATAAGAATTTGTTCTTAACTGACTTGCCTAGTTAAAGGTTTAAAAAAATAAAGGGGGTTTTGATGTGCCAAAGATATGGTACTGTATTCCATGTGGTGAAATTACTGGAACATTTGAAATACAGCAATTCTTTCCTAGCCCATAACATTTTCCCACAATGCACCATAATGTACAGTATGTTGCCGTAAATCGTTTATTTTAATGTTGATAATACCTCCGATTACTGTACAGTTTTTCATTACAGTGTAGCAGCAATGTTTCAAGTGTAACACTGCAAATGTCCCATTTCTCACAAATGGGAGTAGTACACTATGATGGCTAGTTATTTGATTATTATTTTCATAAGTAATGAAATTTGATGATGTTAACATGGAGTTTTGTTCATACTACTTTATGGGTTATTAAGTGCTATCACTTTGGCAATGGAACCAAAAACGATAACCCACAAACTGATAAAAATTATGCAAGCAGTAGTTTTACATTTACAAAAGACACAAACAATTGTGAAATCCCTTAGGAAAAAAATTTATAATCAAAACACGGTCAAAAACGTTTTGATAAAAGGAATCACACTCCACCTTCCTCAGACATTGAATTACTAGTGTCAAGTGCGCAGCTCCTTCAGTCCTTCATATGAGAGCAATTTGAATCTGGCTGTTAATTTTACTCTCAGGCTATGCAGGTAGTATCAAGATCTGTGCAGCACCTGGGTCGAGTTCATTAGGGCACGAAACAGAAAACGTTTCAAATCGATTTGCAACGGAAAAATAACATTTGCCTTTCCTATTGGACAAAAAGCCTAGGTAGGTTCTCTGTTTCAGTTTGTTGACTTCTATTTGGTGCCTAATGAACACAACCCTGGCATCTGTAAGAGTGAGCCTGCCTTCCCTGTTCCCTTTTGAGTTAATGAATGCTGAAGACGCAACATTGCACACTGAGGGCAAAGTTGCATCAATGTTCTATCAATGATTCAGCAACCATGAGTGTGTTGAATGGGGGCTCTACTGGGTCTGGGCGGGTCGGTTCTTCCTCTCCTGCCAATCTTTCTTCCTAAGGCTTAATTCTGCATCAGTGAAGGCTGCTGGGCCCCAGTTAGTGATCTTCTGAGGCCCCTTTGAACCTGAGAAAACAAAAATCATAAAGGTCTTTCGCATCACTGCAGACAAAGGAAAGGAAATAAGGAAGCCACTTTAGATTATTGAGATGTGCCCAGGCCACAGACGGTGAGAAAGCAAAATACCAGAACAGAGAGAGAGGGAAGATAACTAAATGAAGAGAGTATTGATAAAAAAGGAGGAGAGAGGGAAAGTGTGCAGTAATATAGTGTTGTGTTACCTGGTTGAATGAGGCGGACCAATCCCTCATGGTGGGCCACTTTATGTTTCCAGGTCCTGGTGTTGTTCGCTGCGTCCTCCAGTTTCTGCATTACGTCCTGTGACAAACAAAGAAGAGACGATCTCAGTCGATTTGTACAAGTAAGTCATGCCATTTTCAAATTATGTGGAAGTTGGTTTTTAATACTGAAACAGGACAACCCACGGCTCACCTGTAGAACTCTAGTACCCCCTACAATTGCCGTCTGGTAGTAGTTGCCAAGACACCGCTCTAGCACCCCCTAAACATCTAATTAGGCATTGTTCTAGCACCACAACTCAAGCACCCTAGTTCTAACAGACCCAAATTTAGTCCCTACTCCTGAACTGAAAAGCAGGCTCAATGAAGAACCTCTGTCGAAAGTACATTTTATTCCAGAAGCAGGCCGTGAATCTTCAATCCTGGAAACCGACCCCCTAATGCATGCCTCACCTGGTATTGCTCCAGTGCCCCCTGCCTCTCACTCTCTAGCTGCTCCAGCTGCAGCATGGCGGCCTGCAGGGCATTCTCCTTGGCCGTTCCCTCCTTCTCCAGCTCCTGCTTCTCCGCCTCCGTCTCAGAGATGGCCCTCTGCTGGTGGAGGTGGATCTGCTCCAGCTCAGCCCTCTTGGTCGCCTCCTCCTCTAGTAACCTGGAGAGAGGACGCGGACAGAAAAGTCCAGGGAACAGATAGTGTGTCACATTCAAAACAAGAGATGCGTTGATCAAAAACACAATTACGCTGCAAACATAAATCCACCCGTAGCGTATACACGCGCACCCGCACAAATTCCCTACTCCAGAACACAATGTGAGAAATTGCTAGAGCCCAGAGAAGCACAAGTGTCAGCAGAGAGGAAGGAAGGAAGTGTTTCTGTACTGGAGGGACTGTTGCCAGCGTGTATGTATGTGTGTGTGGTGTGTGTGGTGTGTGTGGTGTGTGCACGCGTTTCCCTCTTCCTCACTGACAAACTCCACTTGTCAGACAATTACAGTGATTCAGCCAGAGAGACAATGAAGTCCATCACCGTACATTCATCTCAAGAGTGCATGCGTATATGCCTGCTTTTCTGTGTGTGGAGCACTGACCGGGCCTGGAGCCTGCGAACCGTCTCCTCGTCCTGCCTCGCGCTTCTCTCCTCCTCCAGGGCGTCCTCCAGGCGGTGGTACATGTCCTCCAGCTCACGGACGCGCTGCAGGTACTGCTCCAGCTCAGTGGACTTCTGAGCCACCTGCTCCTCCATCTCCTGTCGCACCTGAGGACCGGCGAGAAGACAATTGTATAAAAAGAGCACTACAGGTATCCAAGACTAAATCTAGTGGTGCTCTTGGACCGGACGACCCATTCACTAGGAGTCAGCGCTTAGTAGGCATTTAACTTACTTAAAATGTATTAAACTCTACTTTGGGTGAACTATCCCTTTAAAATCATCCATTTAACCCATCTTAAGCCCACTAACGTCCTATCATTCAGCCCTACCATTCAGGCTATGACAGTTAATGATTGGAAACACTTGCCATTGCGAATGCCAATCTGTAAAAATGACGTTCATTTTCTTTTTTTTTTAATAACAGGAAGAAAGAAAAAGGACGCAACCCTTGTGGGTACATCCTGTAACAGAGCAGACATAGACTTGAGAGAATAAAATAGATTGATAGATGGTCCTATAAACAGAAGTCCTTTATAAAGTCTGCCAGTAGGATGTTTGGACTAAATGTCAAAGGTTATGAGCTTAAGAGCATAAACAGGGGGATAAAATAACTAGAAAGTTGAAATCCTTTTTCATGGACCCAAGAATTGACTGAATAAATGAAGAGAATCGGCTGATAAAGCTGTATCACTGGTTAGGGACAACTTGTACCTACTCCTTGAAGTCTTACAGGGTGCAGTGGGTCGCTGAAAAGCCAGCGTAATGAAATAGTAGCCAACTAAAGGGGTGCGGCCCAATTTGTTGAAGTCAATTAATTAGCTGGCCACAGTCTAAACAATCTCTTTTGGTCACTAAATTGTGTGTAGGCAGGTACCATTTTCTCCCTCTCAAGGTCCACCCTGTAGCGATCCTGTTGTTCAGTCTGCGTCTGCAAGAGTCTCCTCTCCTCTTCTGCCGCGTTGGCCGCCGCCTCCTCCAGTTTCTGACCAATAGCGGAGGGAACAGTCATTACATAATTGAGCATAATTGACGACAGATACACCTGACGCAATGGTAAATCTTTGCACTGGTGGAAGGGCTATAGGTCCAGGGTTGTGTCAGAAATATATATTTGAATCATTTTCACTGCATGAATTATGGGACTGCAGCTGATGGTAGCGCGAAAGGGCTGGGTTTTGATGAATAAAAGTTAGAGGCTTGCTCCACACTGGCCAATCAAAACGTGCTCCATGGCTACATATGTGGTTGCTTCAAATTGTGTATTTACGGTCTTATGTCTTCAACTCCAATCTGAATGTTGGTCCATTATAGCCTAGTTTGTTAAATAGCCTACAGAAACAAAATGTAGGCCATATCCCATCTTTGTTAAATACGTTGAACATGTTTGCATTCCACATTGTTCTAAGTTATTGCGGCAGGTAGCCTAGTGGTTAGAGCCATTGGGCCAGTAACAGAATGGTTGCGAGATCGAATCCCGGATCTGAGAAGGCAGTTCGGCCCCTGAACAAGGCAGTTAACTCACTGTTCCTAGGATGTCATTGTAAATAAGAATTTGTTAAATAAAAGGTTAAAATAAACAATTTCATGGTTTCAATATGTAAAACATAGCATATAGTAGCCACCCTTTCTTTGCCTTGACGACAGCTTTGCACACGCTTGGCATTCTCTCAACCAGCTTCATGAGGTAGTCACCTGGAATGCATTTCAATTAACAGGTGTGCCTTATTAAAAGTTCAGTTGTGGAATGTCTTTCCTTCTTAATGCGTTTGAGCCAATCAGTTGTGTTGTGACAAGGTAGGGGTGGTATTCAGAAGATAATATTTACCAAATAGGGTTATGGCAAGAACAGCTCAAATAAGTAAAGAGAAACGACAGTTCATCTTATTCATCATAAGACATGAAGGTCAGTCAATCCGGAAAATTTCAATAACTTTGAATGTTACATCAAGTGCGGTCACAAAAACCATCAAGCGCTATGATGGAACTGGCTCTCATGTGGATCACCACAGGAAAGGAAGACCCAGAGTTACCTCTGCTGCGGAGGATACGTTTCTTAGAGTTACCAGCCTCAGATATTGCAGACCAAATAAATGCTTCAAAGAATTTAAATTTAAGTAACAGAGACGTCAATATCAACTGTTCAGTGGAGACTGCATGAATCAGGCATTCATGGTCAAATTGCTGCAAAGCAACCATTACTAAAGGACACCAATAAGAATTAGACTTGCTTGTGTCAAGAAACATGAACAATGGACATTAGACCGGTGGAAATCTGTCCTTTGGTCTGATGTGTCCAAATTTGAGACTTTTGGTTCCAACCGCCGTGTCTTTGTGAGACGCAGAGTAGGTGAATGGATGATCTCCGCATGTGTGATTCCCACTGGTGACACTGTCTGTGATTTATTTAGAATTCAAATGCACACTTAACCAGCATGGCTACCACAGCATTCTGCAGCACCTCTATGCTGTGTAAGGTCTATTTGACCAAGAAGGAGAGTGATGAGTGCTGCATCACATGACCTGGTCTCCACAATCACCTGACCTCAACCCAATTGAGATGTTTGGGATGAGTTGGACTGCAGAGTGAAGGAAAAGCAGCCAAAAAGTGCTCAGCATATGTGGGAACTCCTTCAAGACTGTTGGAAAAGCATTCCTCATTAAGCTGGTTGAGAGAATGCCAAGAGTGAGCAAAGCTGTCATAAAGTCAAAGGATGGCTACTTTGAAGAATCTCAAATATAAAATAGATTGATTTGTTTAACACGTTTTTGGTTACTACATAATTCCATGTGTTATTTCATAGTTTTGATGTCTTCACTATTATTCTACAATGTAGAAAATAGTACATTTTCTTTTTAGAAAATCCCTGGATTGAGTAGGTGTGTCTAAACCTTTATGTAAATGAGATATTTCTCCATTTCATTTTCAAATAAAATTGCAAACATTCCCATCACTTTGTCATGAGGTGTTGTGTGTAGATGGGGTGAGAGAAAACATCTATTGAAGCCATTTTTAATTCAGGCTGCAACCGTGTACAAGTGAACCCAGGGTTAAAGGGTTAATAAAGGGCGCCGACCCCTCACCCTCCAGTCAAATCAAATCAAATTTATTTATATAGCCCTTCGTACATCAGCTGATATCTCAAAGTGCTGTACAGAAACCCAGCCTAAAACCCCAAACAGCAAACAATGCAGGTGTAAAAGCACGGTGGCTAGGAAAAACTCCCTAGAAAGGCCAAAACCTAGGAAGAAACCTAGAGAGGAACCGGGCTATGTGGGGTGGCCAGTCCTCTTCTGGCTGTGCCGGGTAGAGATTATAACAGAACATGACCAAGATGTTCAAATGTTCATAAATGACCAGCATGGTCGAATAATAATAAGGCAGTGTGTACCACAGACCTGTCCTGGACTGGGGAGCTTGAGAGACGGGAACTTGTTGCACCTCAATGGGAGATTGTTGTTCATTCATTATGCATTGAGTACTAGGGGCACAATGAACATTCAGACACAGGGACATTGTTGCCCCAATAAATCCAATGATTGTCCACAGCTACACTGCATGTGTTACATTGGACAATAAAGTTTTATGGTATTGTCGTATGGTTCATTTGAGCTTGTCCAGATGACTAGTCATGGGTCTCATCTATAAGAGCTCTGATACAATGGGTATTGAAGAGAAGCACTGGTATGTACTGGAACTGAGAGCGCCATCTTCCTTACCAATCTCTACAGAAAATAGAGGGCGTGAACATATTGAATATGAAATGTTGTTAGTACAATAACACCGACCAGTGAAATAACATTTCCAAATGTTTTTTTCACACATAACCCGAACTGCTTTGTGAATATAAAAATCAGCTCAATACGTGTTAAAGAGATCAATGGAATTCAACCAAAACAATGGAAACGCCACGAGGGGGAAAGATTCAGAATCTCCTCATTGCCGCCCATCAAAATCAACCTACAATTTAAACAATAGTCCCTGTGTATTTCACATAATGTTAGGGTAAAAAGTATAATACTAGTATGGATGTCGTCACAAATCAACGGCATTATACTTTTAAAAAACGGCTTCAAATACCACCACCAATTTCTATATGGCTAGCTATGCAACCATTTTGTCTGAACCCGAAAAGAACAACTTCTAAATATTATGCAGCGAGAACAACCAAATACAATCTACAACATTGTGGGCCTGTTAGAACACAAATTATGACGAATATCCACTTTCTTAGATCCAAGTTTTTGAATGGTCGCCAATGGCCTGCATTCCATTTAACCTCTTCACCGCATGTATAGGAGAATATTGCCATCATGTATTTGATTTTAACTGTCCATGTTGTTTTCTGCTGGCGAGTGAAATGAGGAAACATCTCATTTAAGTGACATTTCATCTGTAATTAAAAGACCCAACTGAGCAGTGATAATTGGACTTCAACTGTGAATAAACGGCATCAAAAGGACAGACTAAAATAACTTTCAAATCAGGATTAAGAGTTGACTGGGAAAAGTGAAAGTGACAAAAAGCTAAGCATACACACACACACATTCCCCTGAACAGCACAATCCACACTCTCACATTGCGAAACCATTGAGGAAACCAGAAAGTGGGGCCATTCTATTGTTAACATTCAGAAGCACACGTGGCAACGAATCTACCACCAACGGTTTCTGTGGGAGGAACTTCACACATGTAAAGTTAGTCTTTCAGGTGACCTACATCCCGAAGTAGCACTGTCTTTTCACTTTCATAGGTCTTCTCTTCATTTAAGCGATGACGGTGATGAACCACTTTCCCCCCCGACTTTTCCCCCCTGTTTTAAACGTGTTCCAGCAACTACCCTCGTGACTTAATAATAATAATAATAATATATGCCATTTAGCAGACGCTTTTATCCAAAGCGACTTACAGTCATGTGTGCATACATTCTACGTATGGGTGGTCCCGGGAATCGAACCCACTACCCTGGCGTTACAAGCGCCATGCTCTACCAACTAGACTATATGACATAACCTGTCATGATATGGTCATAACACTGTCATTGCCCATATATTTACACCTGTTGTGACGTGTTATTTGATGGCTGGTTATGACACCTTACACTAGAGTGTCAAAACCCACATTTATTCCCCCCCATAAAAATCCTTGCCAATAAGTATCCTTTTGTTTGAAAGTTTGTTTCTAAAATCCTTTTTCATTTAAAAATATACATTAAAATTTCATATTTTAAATAACTTGTAGAGATATACACTTTATGATACTGTCATGAAGCATTATGACCATCCTGTGTCACTTTACTTGGACTAAGAAAATACACTTTATGACACTGCCAATAAGAATTATGACCATCCTAATCATATAAGCCAGAAAGGCCTATCACATACATCCCCTTACTATCAGTCATCCGTCTTGTCTTGCTCCTGAAATCTGCTCCTGCATTCATCCCAGTCTTCAGCAAATATACAGTGGGGCAAAACAAGTATTTAGTCAGCCACCAATTGTGCAAGTTCTTCCACTTAAAAAGATGAGAGAGGCCTGTAATTTTCATCGTAGGTACACTTCAACTATGACAGACAAAATGAGAACAAAAAAATCCAGAAAATCACATTGTAGGATTTTTAATGAATTTATTTCCAAATTATGGTGGAAAATAAGTATTTGGTCACCTACAAACAAGCAAGATTTCTGGCTCTCACAGACCTGTAACTTATTTTTTAAGAGGTTCCTCTGTCCTCCACTCGTTACCTTTATTAATGGCACCTGTTTGAACTTGTTAGCAGTATAAAATACACCTGTCCACAACCTCAAACAGTCACACTCCAAACTCCACTATGGCCAAGACCAAAGAGCTGTCAAAGGACACCAGAAACAAAATTGTAGACCTGCACCAGGCTGGGAAGACTGAAACTGCAATAGGTAAGCAGCTTGGTTTGAAGAAATCAACTGTGGGAGCAATTATTAGGAAATGGAAGACATACAAGACCACTGATAATCTCCCTCAATTGGGGCTCCACGCAAGATCTCACCGCGTGGGGTCAAAATGATCACAAGAACGGTGAGCAAAAATTCCAGAACCACACGGGGGGACCTAGTGAATGACCTGCAGAGAGCTGGGACCAAAGTAACACACTACACCACCAGGGACTCAAATCCTGCAGTGCCAGACGTGCCCCCTGCTTAAGCCAGTACATGTCCAGGCCTGTCTGAAGTTTGCTAGAGAGCATTTGGATGATCCAGAAGAAGATTGGGAGAATGTCATATGGTCAGATGAAACCAAAATATAACTTTTTGGTAAAAACTCAACTCATCGTGTTTGGAGGACAAAGAATGCTGAGTTGCATCCACAGAACACCATACCTACTGTGAAGCATGGGGGTGGAAACATCATGCTTTGGGGCTGTTTTTCTGCAAAGGGACCAGGACGACTGATCCGTGTAAAGGAAAGAATGAATGGGGCCATGTATCGTGAGATTTTGAGTGAAAACCTCCTTCCATCAGCAAGGGCATTGAAGACGAAACGTGGCTGGGTCTTTCAGCATGACAATGATCCCAAACATACCGCTCGGGCAACGAAGGAGTGGCTTCATAAGAAGCATTTCAAGGTCCTGGTCTCAAGTCTCCAGATCTCAACCCCATAGAAAATCTTTGGAGGGAGTTGAAAGTCCGTGTTGCCCAGCAACAGCCCCAAAACATCACTGCTCTAGAGGAGATCTGCATGGAGGAATGGGCCAAAAACCAGCAACAGTGTGTGAAAACCTTGTGAAGACTTACAGAAAACGTTTGACCTTTGTCATTGCCAACAAAGGGTATATAACAAACTATTGAGATAAACTTTTGTTATTGACCAAATACTTATTTTCCACCATAATTTGCAAAAAAAAAGAATTAAAAATATGATTTTCTGGATTTTTTTTTCTCATTTTGTCTGTCATAGTTGAAGCGTACCTATGATGAAAATTACAGGCCTCTCATCTTTTTAAGTGGGAGACCATGAACAATTGGTGGCTGACTAAATACTTTTTTGCCCCACTGTATATAGACCCTGTAAAATTATCATTGTAATTGCTCACACAATGATATCAGACATGCACCTACCCCAATGCACTGTTGCTGATGATATATATACATACACACATATATATATATAGTAGGCTGTTGTGTAATGGAACGTTTTTGGGGTTTTGACACTTATGTAGGTGTCCTAACCAGCCATAAAATAACGCAATACGTGTCGCAACAGGTCTAAATATATGTGTCATGACAGTGTTAGGACCATATTATAACATATTATAACTATAACAGGTTATATGACAAGTTATGTCAGCTGTTATGACGTATGACATGGTTATGAACATGTCATAATGTGTTACGACACTGAGTGTCAAGTAAAGTGTTTACCTCCCATTTTCACACTACCTGACTGTGCTGACTTCGAGGTTCTCTTTTCACATTGTGGATGCATAACTAGGCCAGCACAGGGCAGCTCAACTCAGTAGTTTGAAAAGGGAGGACGTTGACCGGTGTGAGTGAGCTCACCTTCCTCATGGCCTCCAGTTCCTGCTGCTTGTCCTCGTTGGCCGTCTGCAGCTCCTTCATCCTGAGCTCCAGCTCCTCCTGCTCCGCTTGCTGTTTCTGCCTCAGCTCCCTCCGCTTCTGGCGGGACTCGCGGTGCGGCGCCGGCCGGCCCAGCTTCAGCAGACTGATACACGTCTGGATGGCTGAAATGGAGAAGAGACACCAAGACAGGGGTCAGGTCCAAGGCTGGGCCATGTTCAGTATAGGAAAAGGTTGTGGAATGTTGCAGGTAGAAATGTGATGAGTAACGCTGATATGACTACTTATTGTCAGAAGCGCATGACTATTCTACGTAACATATTTCTATCTGAATGTTCCACAATGTTGAGCTCTGCTGAACGTGCCCCTGTACTTATACCCATGAATAAAGTCTAGATGTCCAGTCCTATACTTTCCATAATAACAACAGGAGATCAAATGCATGGTGAGAGAATTGCAAACTAGAGTTACATTACACAACAGGATTCGAAACACAAAAACTATATACATTTGTAATCTATGAATACCGTATGAGCAATGTACAAGTGCTTTCATTTCTGATTAAATACAAATGAAATGCGTCCTCTTCCTACCCTGTATCCACTCCTGTTTCCTCTTCTTATCCGACGCGCTTATCTCATAGCTTTTGTCGGAACATTTGACGTAGAACAGGCACTTCTTCCCTTCCTTATCCGGTAACGACTGTAAAGACAATTTCATTGACATTTTTTACACTCTTCCAACAACATGCATTTCATCGTTTGGTTAAGGGTTCAAATGAATGAATGAGCATTGGTCGTTGTCGTTAACCGTTGTCGTTTGTGTTTGTTGATGTCGTTTAGTGTTCCTTGCCTCCACACAGCAGTTTCCATCCAGCAGGATGTCACCCTTCTTCTCTGCCAGGTCCTCGCTCACGTAGTAGGATATGGAGTTGGGCTTCAGGAGGAACCAGCGCTCTGTCCAGTTCTTTCTCTTGTGACCCTTTTTCATCATGTAGCCCTGCAGCAAGCGAAAAACAGGAAGGCTCAGACAGTTGTGTTTCTGTCTTTTGTCGGTTTGTGTTAATACCGGTGTTGAAAAACTAGCAGGAGACGTTTCAGTATAATTGCTTAGTTGACTGCCGCACAGCCACCATGATGAGTTTGTGGTGTTGCATTTGAGATTCTAAAATCGGCAATATTCATGTGGTCCCTATAAAAAAAAGCGACATTACACTCAGCCAAACATCGTTTTGGTGCGTGGTGTTTAAAAGCTCAATCCATGCTACAGTATTGCTGGTACATAACACTGGTCAACGCTATCCATCGACACGTCACATGACGGTAGTTTGGTTGACATCAATATTTGCCAAGGCATGGAGATCTAAATGGCTCTGAGGCCGACCTGTTTGAATACGTCAAGGATGAGCTCGTGGAAGACCTCGGTGATGCCCATAGAGAGGGTCTGGCGGTCCATGCCCTTGCTGAACGTGCCAATGCCCACCAGGGTGATTATCTCCCAGGCACTCAGGCACTGCTGCTTGGTGCAAAGCTCAAGCTTGTAGTCCTCGAAGCGCTCCTCCACCCAGCTGCCACCCATGGCCTCCGTCAGCTTGCGCAGGAAGTACTCGATCTGAGGGGGAGGGTTGGGAAGAAACACAGGTGAGTACACAGACATACGTCAGCACGCACGGGCACGCTTATTGTGTTACGTAGGTGGGTGGACTTGCACGAATCCTTGGCTTATGCGAGCCGGTGCAGCTCATTAGGACAGGAGCAGCGGCATGGATCCCAATAAATACTACTACTACCACCACCACTACTACTTCAGGTCCTCTCCAAATACTACCGCTGCACCATCGAGAGCGTCCCGGAATTGCTATGTTCCCGACCGCAAGGCCCTGCAGTGGGTGGTGAAGATGGCCCAGTACATTAATAGGACGGCGCTCCCACCCATCCAGGACATCTTGAGGAAGCCCCGCTGCATCATCAAGGAACCAACACACCCCCGGCCACGAGCCGTTCACTCCCTTACCGTCAGGCAGACGGTGTCGGAGGATGAGGACTGATACCAACAGGCTCTACCTACAAGCCATCACACTGCTGAACACTTGAACTGGACTGACTACCTGCTCTGGTTCTCCACACCTTAGCACACAAGCGCTCGCGCACACATCACAACTGCTGCTACCATACTATTATTGGGATTTCTAAATAGTGCACAATTTAAAAACACTTGCTCCCCCAATTCCCCCTTCCCCAAAACACGTGCAAAGAAATTGTTCCTTCCTGTGTTATACTTATGCTAAAATGTTTACTCTAGTCAGCCATTTACTTCATGTTCGTATTCTTATCTTTTATGATTTCTTATTGTTGTCGAGAAGCCCCACACTCTTCTAAATTTACATCAACAACATAGCTCAGACAGTAGGAAGCTCTCTCATCCATTTATATGCAGGTGATACAGTCTTATACTCAGCTGGCCCCTCCCCGGATTTTGTGTTAAATGCTCTACAACAAAGCTTTCTTAGTGTCCAACAAGCTTTCTCTACCTTTAGCCTTGTTCTGAACACCTCCAAAACAAAAGGTCATGTGGTTTGGTAAGAAGAATGCCCCTCTTCCCACAGGTGTGATTACTACCTCTGAGGATTTAGAGCTTGAGGTAGTCACCTCATACAAGTACTTGGGAGTATGGCTCGATGGTACACTGTCCTTCTCTCAGCACATATCAAAACTGCAGGCTAAAGTTAAATATAGATTTGGTTTCCTCTATTTTAAAATCGGCCCTATTTCACCTCAGCTGCCTAACTAACCCTGATTCAGATGACAATCATAACCATACGAAATTTATAGATTGGCAGGTAAGGGTGCTCTCGAGCGGCTAGATGTTCTTTCCCATTCAGCCATCAGATTTGCCACCAATGCTCCTTATAGGACACATCACTGCACTCTATACTCTTCTGTAAACTGGTCATCTCTGTATACCCGTTGCAAGTTGGTTGTTGCTTATTTATAAAACCCTCTTAGGCCTCACTCCCTCCTATCTGACATATCTACTGCAGCCCTCATCCTCCACATACAACACCTGTTCTGCCAGTCACATTTTGTTAAAGGTCCCCAAAGCACACACATCCCTGGGTCGCTCCTCTTTTCATTTTGCTGCAGCTTGCGACGAACGAGCGGCAACAAACACACAAACTGGACAGTTTTATCTCAATCTCTTCATTCAAAGTCTCTACCTTCTTGCCCTTTGTGCTGTTGTCTGTGCCCAATAGTGATCGTACCATGTTGTGTTGCTACCATCCTATGTCGTCGTCTTAGGTCTGTCTTTATGTAGTGTAGTGTTATGGTGTCTCGCCTGTCGTGATGAGTGTATTGTCCTATATTAATTTATATATTTTTTTCTTATCCCAGCCCCCGCAGGAGGACGTTTGGTAGGCCGTCATTGGAAATAATAATTTGTTCTCAACTGACCGGCCTATTTCAATTAAATTAATAAATAATAAAAAACAGGAAGTTGCTAACTTCCTTTTCTGTGAGAGCAGATTGGGAGTGGCGAGGGTGTTTCTCCAAAACGGTATGTAAAATGCAACCGTGGATCAGAACAATACTTCTTTTCCCATAACCCACTCCCTTCTTCTGTAGTCCACTGTGACAGGAGGTAGAGGTTTCATTGATGTGCACTACAGAGCACGAAAATAATGTTGTATCATGAGTTTGACTAATTAGCTTTACAACTGATGACTGATGTAGCTGGTAATGATCAACCCAGATTTTACACAAAGTGAGGTTTGTGTCGGGGCTAATTGTGCCAGCATCAGAGCCCTGGTCATGTTCATTAGGACACGCGCCGAAAATGTTTTAAAACATTTTGCAAAAGAAAACAGAAATGAGCGTTTATTGGACAGTGCCTGGCCGTTTCAGTCCTTTTTCTTCCATTGGGTGCCTAATGAACACGACCCCTGTCCAATCTTACCTCCTCAGTGACTATGGCCAGTGGGTATTTGTCTTCGGACAGGAAGTTGAAGATGCACCAGATCTTGAAGGCGTCTTCATCCGAGATGAGGAGGTGTGTCCTGTTGAGGTTCTTCCGAGCACACAGGGTCCAGCACATTCTGTTAAAGTCCTGCCGATTAAAGTTGTCCTGGACCTGAAATCAGGCAACATTTCTCAGTTCACTTGGATGGAGACAGACATTTTTCATGAGAAAAAACACAAATTAGACAATAGGCTGGTCCTGTACTCAGGACATCTTCAATGTTCTCTTCATGCCACACTATCATCAATTTAAAAGTCCAAAAATGGATCTTGGGTTGCCCCTTTAACTCAAATTCTACAACAGAAAGGGAGGAAAACCCTTGAAAACAGTACAATCAGTGCTGTAGAGGGGAAATGTTTTCTTCCAGCAGTGAATGAACATACACTGGCGTTTCCATGGGAACTCTTGGCAAGTGTTCTGCAGAATCATGTAGATTAGCAGCACCCACAGTGGCACTGGACTAGAAGACTGTTCTAACACAGGACAGACATCCTGACACCACATTCGCATTAACCTCAGCTCACTTAGCCGTTTATGCAGATGTAGGACTCATCTGCATAAACGGAGCAGTCATGCTAAAACACAACAGAGAGATGGGCCTGATATTGACGATCAGCCATGTAAAAATAGCAAGAGATAACCAGCAGATAAACAAAACAGCAGATAAACAGAGATGCTATCGAAATGCAAGCTGCATGTGTCTCATCATCATCATCATCATCAGGAGCCTGGACATCTTAAGGAGTGTTTAAAACATCCTCCTTAATGAATAGATGGACATATATCCAAAACAATGGCATACATTCATACATTTCTATCATTGTTGAGTAATCTGTTGGATAGTTTCACAGTAACACCAGTGAGGTTAGCAGATAGAGGCGGAGGGAGGAGCAGTAGAAAAGTTGTGAAAGTATGAACTAGCAGCTCTCACTCTTTGTCCTCACAATGTCATGTCATTGCTCGGCTCGTTCTCTCGCCGTACTAGCCGGTCCAGACTGAGGCAGTGGCTCCCTTTCCCTCTACCTCAATCCCTGCCATTCTCCCACTCTCTGCACATCAACAATGGGGGGCTTTGTCACGGCCCCTCCAGCACCCAGCGCTGCCTCTCCACTGCCGATACACGTGTTCATTAGTATTCTCTGCAGTGGAACATCCTAAGTGGTTTACAAACAGTCTTATCACTGTCCTTGGGTCCTCCAGGAGGCTGAGACATCCTATCATTAAATGATCACACCACACAGAGATGCCCGTTTATATACTGAAGTCAAAAGGGAAAAAAAGAGAGATGGAACAAATGTAATCGTGGAATTAAATGACAAAAAAAAGTACATCAAAAATATGATAGCGCCAATGGATTACTCGATCACGAAAGCTGGATCTGACTGATAAAGGGACAGAAGTTGAATCATCATACTAACTTCGCAAACAAAGCAGAATGACACGGGGAACAACGTCGTCAGCATACTATAAATACAGAATTATACAGAAGCAAGACATGAAATTAGGAAATAATTCTGCCACAGCAGCCTTAAAATGTTGAATAAAAGCCTTGAACTATTTGGGTGCTCTTGATGTTTGTGTAGCCTTGCTTTCTTTCATTCCCCTTCTGACATCAGTGCGCCCAATGAACAATGCATTCCAGGTTTCTACAGGGTTAGTCGACTAGAAGGAATGCTGTGCTCCACATAGTGAGCGACTGCAGAGGTCCACTTGGGAGAATGGGGAATTCTGTGGAACAGTCAGCGATGGACTTGATTGTCTCTCCGGCTGAGTCATGGTCATTGTCTGACAAGTGGAGTGAGTCAGTGAGGAAGAGCGTCACACACACACACACGACCTTTAGGGTGGAGTATCCCTGGGGAGTGGGGGCAGTGCCCCCAACCTGTGTGGTAGGGTCATAGCCACTTGGGTGGGTGAGGGGGTGGGGGGGGGGGGGGCTCTTGACATTTGTCTATGTCATACATTGGTTCCTGAAACCTTGTCTAAGTACTTGAGCAATGAGAACTTGAGGAAGTGACAGAAGAGAATATAGCGCTACATCGGATACGACGTAGATACAATGCTCATTGTATGTGGCAGGGCTTGCAGATGATAAAGGATTACATAGGTGTTCCTTTTGTCCAGGTGGGAAAGGGCAGTGTGGAGTGCAATTGAGATTGCGTCATTATGCGAATTGGAGTGGGTCTAGGGTTTCCGGCATGATGGCGTTGATGTGAGCCATGACCAGCTTTTCAAAGTACTTCATGGCTACCGACGTGAGCGCTACGGGGCAGAAATCATTTAGGCAGGTTACTATGGTGGTCTGTTTGAAACATGTTGGTATTACAGACTCGGTCAGGGGGAGGTTGAAAATGTCAGTGAAGACACATGCCAGTTGTTCCGCGTATGTTTTGAGTACACGTCCTGGTAATCCTTCTGGCCCGCGACTTTGTGAATGTTAACCTGTTTAAAAGTCTTGCTCACATCCACTACGGAGAACATGATCACACAGTCATCTAGAACAGGTGGTGCTCTCATGCATGCTTCAATGTTGCTTGCCTCGAAGCGAGCATAAAAGGAATTTAGCTTGTCTGGTAGGCTCGAGAGGCAGGGCTTCCCTTTGTAGTCCGTAATATTTTTCAAGCCCTGCCACATCCAACGAGCATCAAAGCCAGAGTAGTAGGATTCAATCTTAGTCCTGTATCGTCGCTTTGCCTGTTTGATGGATCGTCTGAGGGCATAGCGGGATTTCTTATAAGCGTCCAGATTAGTGGTGGCTGAATCATGTTATGGGAATGCTTGTAATCGTTAAGGACTAGGGTGTTTTTCCAGGATAAAAAAATAAAACTGCTTTCCACCAGATACCGGGAGATGAATTCACCTTTCTGCAGAACAATAACCTAAAACCCAAGGACAAATCTACACTGGAGTTGCTTACTAAGAAGACAATGAATGTTCCTGAGTGGCAGAGATAGATTTTGAAGCAGATTTAATTCAAAACTATGTCAAGACTTGAAAATGGATGTCTAACAATGATCAACAACTAATTTGACAGAGCTTGAAGAATTCTGAAAATAATAAATGGGCAAATCCAGGTGTGGAAAGCTGTTACAACGTTTCCCAGAGAGACTTATTTGTAATCGCTGCCAAAGGTGATTCTAACATGTCTCATGGGGTTGAATACATATCTATTCAAGAGGTTGCTCAGGCAAAAATCTAGTTTAGCTTTAAAAAACAAATACAAAAACAGATTTGAACACAAATATAAACACAAAATGTAAAAGGTGTTGGTTTCATGTTTCATGAGCTAAAATAAAAGATCACGGAAAATTCCCATCAGCACAAAAAGCTTCATTTGCTCAAATTTTCTGCACAAATATGTTTACGTCCCTGTTAATGAGCATTTCTCCTTTGCCAGTGAAGCTGATTAAACAGCATGAGAATTACACAGGTGCACCTTGTGCTGGGGACAATAAGAGGCCACTAAAATATGTGATTGTGTCACAACACAATGCCAAAGATGTCTCAAGTTTTGAGTGAGAGTGCAATTGGCATGTGTAACGGATGTGAAACGGCTAGCTTAGTTAGCGGTGTGCGCTAAATAGCGTTTCAATCGGTTACGTCACTTGCTCAGACCTTGAAGTAGTATTTCCCCTTGCTCTGCAAGGGCCGCGGCTTTTGTGGAGCGATGGGTAAAGATGCTTCGTGGATGACTGTTGTTGATGTGTGCAGAGGGTCCCTGGTTCGCGCCCGGGTATGGGCGAGGGGACGGTTTAAAAGTATACTGTTACATTGATGCTGTTGACCCGGATTACTGGTTGCTGCGGAAAAAGGAGGAAGGTCAAAAGGGGGGTGAGTGTAACGGATGTGAAACGGCTAGCTTAGTTAGCGGTGTGCGCTAAATAGCGTTTCTATCCGTTACGTCACTTGCTCTGAGACCTTGAAGTAGTATTTCCCCTTGCTCTGCAAGGGCCGCGGCTTTTGTGGAGCGATGGGTAACGATGCTTCGGGGGTGGCTGTTGTCGTTGTGTGCAGAAGGTCCCTGGTTCGCGCCCGGGTATGGGCGAGGGGACGGACGTAAAGTTGTACTGTTACACATGCTGCCTGCCAGCCCCTCCACATCCAGCTGATTCACCTGCGGGATCGTCCGCGGTGGTGCTGGGGAGTATTTCCGTCTATAATAAAGCCATGTGGGGAAAAACTAATTCTGATTGGCTGGGCCTGGCTCTCCAGTTGGTGGACCTGGCTCCCAAGTGGGTGGGCCTGGCTCCCAAGTGGGTGGGCCTATGCCCTCCCAGACCCACCCATGGATGTACCCTTGTGAAATCCATAGATTAGGGCCTAATTAATGTATTTCAATTAACTGAATTCCTTATATGAACTCTAACTCTTAGAAATGGTTGCATGTTGCATTTATATTTGTTCAGTATATTTGAATGTAATATCTTGTTGTTCTTGTTTGAAACTGTTCTTTACTTTGTCATGTATTTGTATGTTTTATGTAGACCCCAGGAAGAGTAGCTGCTGCATGTGCAATTGGTGATGAGGATCCTAATAAAACTACTATATGTGGGGCTCACCTTGTCCAAAATGAACTTGTTCAAGTAGGGCATATAGCCCTGTGTAGAGACGGGGCCTTCGTCGTCATCTTTGAAGTGCTCCTCAAGGGCCACTGGGTCATGGGGGATCCTCATCACAGTGCACAAGTTATGAGAGAGCACCTGCAATGGGTGAAAATTATTATTATTATTTTAAATTCATTTTGTCATTGTTTTGGTTGGGGGAGGGGTTTACAGGTACCATATACAACTATTATAAACATGAAGTAGTGAGTCTCCACCCCAAACTTCCCATCCCATCCCCTAGGCAACCAGAGAGAAAAAAACTCCCCATACAATTCCTTCCCCGTGGGCCTGAAAGCAAAGACATTTGTATACATGTATTACGCTTTATAGATTGTATGTGTTGGGCTGAGATTATTCTTTACAGAGTCAAGTTTTATTTGTCACTACTTATTAACATCTAAGAGCTGATAAATATATGTTCAATCCAGCAACAACGCTCAATTAACATGCCTCTCCCTCTACGTAGTGAGTCAGTTGAACACGTCGGTCACTGGAAGGGCTCTAGTCAACTACACCTGACCTCACTTGAGGCACTGATGGGCTGAGTAGAAAAGGAAACTATTGATTTATCCCATCAGAGTCTGTGACAGTGCCCTGAATGATTTCAGCACTAGGATACAAATACCTTTAAGTGCCCTTCTCACAAAGATAGTCCTCGACTTCGAATGTTCTGTATTATGCAAAAAAAAATTCTTACTTAAGATATACTGTACCAAACACCTTAATTCGATGACAAAAACATCTAAATTAATTACAAATTTCTTGCGTCACAGATTAATTGTGAGGAAGTCAAAAAGGCTTCCATGTCTACATTGTCTCATGCGGCACAAATATTAACCAAACGTGGAATCTGTCAGGAAACAGACCTCCAAGACTAAAATCTCGTTTTTCTAATTAGCAGCAGAAGAACAAAACGTGGCAATCGGCGTATTCAGTGGCTCTTTAATTACGGAGCATTTTCTAAAGTCAAACACACCACCTGCATCTGGACACGGACATTTTTAGACAATACATGTTTGGCAGAATCGAGAACGAAAATAGTACCATCATGTTAAGGTTGGTCTAATATTCTTTATGCTACACCAAACAGTACCTAACCTGTAAACTCCCAGTAACGGATAGCAAAAATCTTTGGTTAAATCCAATGTACTGTCTGAATGCTACGTCTCACTTGTCCTATGTTGCTCTGTGTGTGCTCACTGCTTATTGCTTGTCTGTATTGTAATTGTTTTTAATAACCTGCCCAGGGACTGCGGTTGAAAATTAGCCGGCTGGCTAAAACCGGCACTTTTACTGAAACGTTGATTTATGTGCACTGTCCCTGTAAAAATTTAAATTGGAGACAAAATATCCACAGGAAAGTATTGTTAACCCGATGTTAACCTTTCTGGTTATAACCATTTTCGGCAAGACAGAACCCGCAAAGGTGGTGGAGTGGAAATCTTTCCCAAGGAACACATTCATTGCTCGGTTGTCTCCACAAAGTCCGTCCCCAAATAATTTGATTTGCTGGTTTAAAGCATTAAACTTTTAAATAGCTCTTTGTTGACTTTTGCTAGGTGTTATCGTCCACCATCAGCACCGGCCTGTACCCTAAATGCCCTAAGCTCTCTCCTGGCCCTTTACACAAAGTCTGAATTTGTCCTGCTAGGTGACCTAAACTGGGACATGCTTAAACCACCTGACCAAGTCCAAAAGTAATGGGACTCCATAAATCTCTCAGATTCTCACCAATCCCACAAGGTATGACTCCAAACACATAGAACAGGCTACTCTTTTTGATGTTATCCTCACAAATAATCCTGACAGGTATCAGTCTGGTGTTTTCTGCAATGACAGTGATCACTGTTTTACAGCCTGTGGCGAAAGGCTCGGCACACGCATACTCAGGCTGACTTGCTCTCGTTCAGGCAAATGAGAAATAAGTGCACTCGGGCTATCCGGGCCAAAGTTACTTACTTTAAGGAGCAGTTCTCTCTATGTGGGTCTAATCCCAAGAAGTTCTAGAAAGCAGTTAAAAACAGAGAATAAACCCACCCCCTCACAGCTGCCCATGTCCCTTAATAATGTTGATCATGTGGTTGTTAATGACAAGGAGCACATGGCTGAGCTCTTTAAATCACCACTTAATTAAGTCAGGATTCCTATTTGACCCAGCCATGCCTCTTTGCCTGCCCAACATTTCATCATCTCCCACCCCTTCTAATGCGACGATCCCCGATGCTTCTCCCTCTTTTTCCCCTGCCCCGCTACAAAGTTTCTCCCTGCAGGCAGTCACTGAGTCCGTTGGTGCTAAAGGAGCTTCCTAAACCTGACCCCCCAAAAAAACATCTGGGTCTGATGGTTTAGACCCTTTCTTCTTTAAGGTTGCTGCCACCATCACCGCCAAGTCTGTCTCATGTCTGGGGAGGTTCCCATTGCTTGGAAGGCAGCCACGATGCATCCTTTATTTAAAGGGGAGAGATCAAGCTGATCCTAACTGTTGTAGGTCCATTTCTATTTTGCCCTGTTTATCAAAAGTGTTGGGAAAACTTGGCTTTCTTGATGTCTATAGTATTCTCTTACTGGAACCTTAAAAGGTACTAAATGATGTAACCATTTCCCTTGATTCTAAGCAATGTTGTGCAGCTATTTTTATTGACTTGGCCAAAGCGTTTGATACTGTAGACCATTCCAATCTAATGGGCTGGAATTTGAGCACCCAAGCTAACTGGCTAAAGTTGGCTAGTTTACTAGCTAGCTACTCCCAGAAACAAATGAGAGAACACCTCACTCTGACCATTTTACTCATCGTAGCAGAGCTGGTTAGGCTGTATACATGTTATCTAGAGTGTTCTTGATTAATTACTTTTTTTGCCTACATTTACTGACACTGGTCATATTCAAGGGTGTTGCACATTAGTAAGAGAGATATGCTAACTGGATAAAAGTCGTTCCAGTTATTGCTAGTTGACCAAATAACACCTGCATCTCTAACTGTGTATAGCCACCAAAAAATGATATGAGGGGAAATAGTCAGTCGCTCACCCATTCCTCCAATGGCATGACATCCTCCTAGCAGCTACCTAGCTATGTAGCTAATGTTAGGCTCCGGGTTTTTAGCTTGCTACATAAATATATTGTTTTTTTTTGTCTGTTTTTGTCCAGAATATTGAGTCATTGAAA
Organism: Oncorhynchus keta; assembly: GCF_023373465.1. Taxonomy (NCBI): domain Eukaryota; kingdom Metazoa; phylum Chordata; class Actinopteri; order Salmoniformes; family Salmonidae; genus Oncorhynchus; species Oncorhynchus keta. Next base: position 11,353,602 of record NC_068437.1, on the reverse strand, counting down.
GTGAAACAGTGCATCCCAAATGGAGGCAGCAAAAATGTACCAAGCCAGCTGTGATTTACAACCTGTGTGCAATATTTTTTGGACTACCAAGAAATGTATTGGTGAATTATATTAATCGTGCATTGAACTGTATCCATCTATTGCGCCAACAATGCCTTAGTGTACGTCATGGAACGTTGAGTCAAATAAAACCTATTTTTAAAACCTCTAATAAAGTTTGTTTTGTAGCATAAATTGGGAATTTGATATTTATGACTGATATGATTGTTTCATATCTGCTACGTAATTAAAACACTGTCAGTTCCACTTTAATTAGGTCACCGGTTACTTTGTGTGCTTAAACATGAAGAAAAAAACACTGCAATAGGAAGTAATAGTTGTACATTTCACTTGGGAAATGCTTAATTGTTGTGTTTTTGTATTATTATTATTATGTCTGAGTTTACGGACTGCTTATCCTTTAACTTTAACATCATGCAGTGTGACTGCCGTCTTTCCATCGGCCCTACGCAGTGGCGTATTGGTGCCTGGAGAAGTGGATATGCCAAAAGGTTCCCAAACAGCCCGCCCAGCGAAAGAAAGGCACCCCTTGTGGAAAATGGTTTACAAGTTTTCCAATAGATTATTAATATTTTCACTCTCAAAATCACACTTTTTAAAATAGAAAAAATACCAAAATGTGACGGTCTAAGTCTACAACAATGCTTAACCCACATCAATCTGATTGGGTGGGCGGGCATCTGTCCACCCAGGCCCATCCATGTCTACGCCACTCATGCATACATCCCATGATGACAATTGCGCATCACAAATAGCCTACTAACCAACACTTTGGACTAAAAACTTGTATAATACCTAGTTTGCATACCCATTGTTGCCTTAGTTAGCATTTACTGGTAGATATAAGTTGAAACGTATTTCCTATCCTACCAGCTACCAATGTTATTTTTCTGTGAGCTGCTCTATGCCAAAACCAGTTGAGCGCTGCATGCACACTCTTGCTGCCTGCTAATGATTTTCTGCTAAAACTAGGCAGTGTGCGCAGCGCGCATGATAATTACAATCGCAAACTACTTTGTGCATGTCTCTATTGTGCTACATAATTGATTCATCGTATACCCCCATTACTTTACTTTGATACACATCAGTAGGTATTACAAAGTGGGTATAGGGTTTATACCTGCATATACCCTCCACTACACCACTGGCCCTTTGTGTTATACAAAAAGTGTACTCTCCTTCACGAGTACGACGCTATTACGGTTGATGTCACACACTGAACCCCGAAAGGTTCGCCACTGAGCAAACATGTCTACAATATATATAAAGGCTACTGTATTAATGTTTCAAGAAAGGAGTGTGTATATTTGGCCGGTTTCCAGTAGTACAACACTGATTTCCTGTGTTTATTTTGTCTCTAAAGTATTTCGACCAGCTAGCTGAAGGACAGACCACGCAGACAACCGATAAGAGTACATTTAAATGTAACCTCATTCTACATTCTAGCTTGTAAGGAACATTTACACGATTTGGCAGGCATTCGTTTCAGGCTGTATATAGGCTACCAATTAATTGTGTATTACAGCCTGATTAAGCAGACTACCACCGGATCTGAGCTGTAACAGACTGGCAAATTATTTAGGCGAAAATTAAATAATCCCAAACTCATCCTCTACGACTAGTAAAAGGGTCCGTCCAAAATCAGATGGCCTTCACTTTGATACCAACTTCACTGTTCAGGACGAGTTTCCTGCTTGAGCATGTCAACATTGTTAAGTCAAATAAAGAAAACGACGTGCCTGGGTTTGTTTGACAAAAACACAGTATTTAAATATACTTCCATACCTTTAACTGCGACTTGGACACTTTCCCGCTTTTGTCCACGTCCAACGCTGTGAAAGCATGCCATATTGACTTTAAAAGTTCGTCCCGTAGTGCCATTGCGCTTGCTACTTGGTTGACTGCCGCAGTTAGTATATGGGAAAGTTGATCATACTGGGACACAACGAGACAGTCAGTCACCTGACAAGCTCCACAGCAATGTCATGAAAATGCTTGCTTGTAGCACCGCTCAGCGCCGAGGGAGAGCGCAAACGTTTCTTCTTCTTCGGTGAGTTTTCACCGCGGCTGGCATCCAATATTTAACATTACCGACCCAAACTGAACTATAGTATAAATCCATTACACTTTGTGATACAACATGGGAAACAGGAAACATTTTAATATATAACCAATTAACCCGACACTCATTAAATCGCAACACCTTACTTCACTACTTTAATAACCCTATCCAGCCCAGCCCAGCATATGTATCAGAGTCAGGTCTTTTGCGGGCATTTTAAAGTTTGTTTCTAGTATTAGGCATCACGGAGTTAAGGATGAATTGTTATAAAACGCTTCATATTATCTGGTTACTTAATTATTTATTTAAAAAAATTATGCTAACCATTTTCCCTTTTCTTTATGAAAGGGTATGGCATACCCTCACTCAATTTGAGCCCTGGTTTTAACCAAGCTATGAAGACTGCATGGTAACAGTATTGGAGGATTTGGCTATACTGACATATACTGGCTATGCTGACAATTACATCTATATGGATAACATAATTGCGTCTGTTAAACAGGTATGCCTACCTCTTTTTTTCACATGAAGAAATACGCTCCCTCTTGTTAGTGAAGTCAAATAAAAATGAAGACAATTGTTGAAATTAATTACTTTCAGGACCATTTTGATTAGGCCGCAGCCGTTCCAAAGCTGGTGTCTGCCCGTTGGCCTTTTCACTCGAGTTTCTCTTGCACTCTCTCTCCACATTAATTTTATTGAATCTTTATTTAACTAGGCAAGTCAGTTACGAACACATTCTTATTTTCAATGACTGCCTATGAACAGTGGGTTAACTGCCTTGTTCAGGGACCGAACGACAGATTTGTACCTTGTCAGCTCGGGGATTCGAACTAGCAGCTTTCGGTTACTGGCCCAACGCTCTAACCACTAGGCTACCTGCCGCCCAATTAATAAGATAATGCTTTAAAAAAAGTGTCTCTTTGACATTGTAATATATTTGGTCTATGGGCTTCATAAAACACACAGGGCATTACTCTTATTACCATAGGCTACATCATTTATATTAAATGAATTGGATGGAGCGTTGATGGCGCGCCCCAGCGTCGGGTCTCTCCAAAAGACCATTGAAAGACCATTGGAGAGGCACGCTGGCCATGGACAAGCTAAATATTTTGTGCACTGCTTATCATAGGGCCGCGTGAGCGCTCATCTATAGCCCTAATGCCACAGGGTGTTGTTGGAGAAGCGTCTTGGACAGTTTAGCTCGGGACATTTTTCATTTCAGAACTACTAGTCGAATAAGACATGGGAGATGACGAATTATGGCAGCGATTTATTTATAGTCTAATACACTTTAAACAAATAGCCAAACCATAAACTGCAGACATTACTAGTGCCTCCCCCGGAGTCAAACCAACAAAAAAAGAAAATGAAACAGCCAATTCTTCATAGCTGCAAGCAAGTCGCAAGTTAACGCTACAGGGGGGGGGGGCACACAACACCGGTACCGCATACACCCACTACTTATTTTTGCCAGGACTCTGTACCAGACCATGCCTTACTTTAACCCCTGACTAAAGTTATAAAACATGCATTTTTAATCTTCTAATTGCGTTGGTAACCAGTTTATAATAGCAATAAGGCACCTCAGTCGTTTGTGGTATTAAAACAGCATTCAAGCCCGTGTCTATTCAACAAGCCATGTCGTGCTTAAGAACAGCCCTTACCCATGGCCATATACCACACCTCCACAGACCTTATCAATAGGCAAGACCATAACTTACCCTTTTCCTGTCCATGGTTTTATAGTACTTAAGGGGCATACACAGGTTTATGTAATATAAAGTGAGATGATTGAAGAATGCGTTTGATAAGAATTTATTAAAATAAAACAGGCTATAAGTAATACCCTTTAGCAATATTAAACAGGCTCCTTGCAGTGACAGTAAAATAAGAAGGCAATTCATCACAAAACAGGTGAACCTACAGAACAATGATTGTTTTAATGCAACACAGGCAGGGTTGGCGGCTATAAATGTACCAGTTGTAATATTGGCATTGAAAGTAAAACATTTTTTAAAACAGGTTTGATACACACACTTTTCTTACATGTATTGCATGATCCATTTAGACTCAGAAGAGAAAAAAGTGAACATTTCTTCAAAAGTATATAATTATGGTACACAAAATATGATCACCTTAATAACAATGATTTAAAACTACCCCAATTGGAAAACAAAAATCCATCAACCCCCTTGAACACAGACAAACATGAATAGCAGCAGGTTGTGTGTGGCAAGTTCCCCCGTTGCCTTCAAAGTGCTCTTAATTAAAAGCGTGGTCAGATCCAGACCCTCGGATGGCTGACATCAGGCAGTAAGGTGCGCACATCTGTGGTCTGCTACATTCACACACTGAGAAGGGCTTATCTGTGCCCCTCTCCAACAAAGAGCCAGACTGGGCTTTCAAGGAAGTGCAGGGACTACAGTGGAGAGCCTTGCCAATCTACTTAGACTTGGGGCTGACAAAGAATAGGTACAGTCCACCACCAGGATTATTGGTAATTTGATTGAAAGGGCCAAGTCTTCCTACAGAACTGACTGTTTGACAACGACAAAGTCTCAGAGTTGGACAAGAAAGGCCCACCCACAACATTGAGACAGGGTAAAGTCCCCTGGGACCATTGGAAATGAGGCCCATTTGGCTGTACAGTGGTCACCAACCGGGCGAACGACTGGTCGATCTCAAAGGCATTCCTAGTAGAGCGCCAAACATTTCTGTAAAAAAAAAAAAAAACTATAAAGCCCTGCGTTCCTATTTTTTTTATTTGTTTTGCGCTGTTGGCAGTAGGTGCACTTGATTCAGCAGCCATAGAGCCGGGAAGGCGACGTGTTCCCATGTGTGAGAGGTAGAACTCCGCCTACCCGGCAGGCCCAGAGAACAAATCAACAGCACCTATAGGCCTACCGCTGGCCAAGCAGATAGCCCAGATCACTGTCTGCCATTTCATCGAACCATACTGTAAAAATAAACCTTGAACGCACACCAAAGTTGATACTGTGAGATTTCTGAAGTTCTAAAACCATGACTAGAGAGAACGAATACATCAGATCTGTTGTTTCTATGTTTAAGTTGTTATTCAGCACCGTCAACACTTTGTTCCACATTTTTATAAACCATAAAATGCACGTTCTCCCTACTTCCATTCATGCTGCAATGAACGAGTGCAGCAAAGTGTTCTGATAAGCTTGCCAAATTTACAGCTTGTCTATTACCAGCATGATGATATACCACATTTAAAAATATAATTTCTAAAATGGTCTGAGAACATTGGCAGGGCAATTCAAGCATAACCAATTTGCAGTGATAATGAATTGGGCCTATAGACTACTGCACAAACCTCATTGTTACAGAACTGTTTTCAATTGGTTAATGTTGCACAGGCTTAATACGTTTTTTAGTTAAAAAATAAATTAAATTAAAAATAATAATACATCTGCACAGAAAATCGCAGCTTGCAATTTTGACCCAGAAAAGGTTGGTGACCACTGCCTTAAGTAGAATCCTTGCCACTTTTATCGAACAGAATACGTAGTCGGAAACTCAAGATATTTGTTTTCAGTCCATGATCCAGCACCATTATTGCTCCCCACTCAGGGGGATCTGTGTTTGAGTCAGTCTCAGTAAATGTTCAGGCTCATTGAGCGGTTCATCTTCTTGCCGACAAGTCTGGAGGTTTTGGGGTTGGACTGGACAGTGGAGTGGGTCAGAACTTTCTCCTCAGCTGCAGTTTTGTCAATCTGGGCCTTCTTCAGCTCCCTGGGGAAAGCAATGTAGAACAGTTAGACAAACCCTGAATTAGGGATGCACATTTTTGTCAATTCTGCTGCAGACTAACCGACCCTCATTAACCGGTAAAAACATTTTCCAAACAGTAAAATTAGGTGACAAACAGAAAATACTATGCATGCATACAAGGAACTGACATGTTTCATTAAAGAGTTTAATGGAAACATGCAACAATAGAAAACCCATCGTCTTACATTCAAAAGTCTATATAGCCTATTATTGAACATGCAACTCCAGTAATGAAGCAGCTAATATAACTTCATTTTCAAACATTTGCCAAAATGCAATTAGCGAGAAAACACTGTTTTAAACAATTCCCCTAATGTGAGTTGTGTTAGAAACTTAGGAGGGGGAATCCAATAGCAACAACTAGGATGGGTTGCTAATATGACTAGGATTGTGCCTTTGGCTTCTGGACAACGAGAAAAAGTTGATATGAAAGCCAATAGAACAGGAGAGAAATGCTGCTTAATGGCACGAGGAAGTCTTTATAAAATAATTCCCTCCACGTTGCTTTGGTTGGATTTTGCCTAGGCTACTACGAAGCAAGGTAAGACACGCCTCATTATTTGAAGTAAAGTAAACCGTTCAGGTTTAAAACAATTATACTGCCTCAAGCTCTTACCGGTGGTGGGTGACACGCTGATAGCCTGCCTACCACTGACTATAGCCTATACACTCGAATGGAAAGCGCACTTTAATTATGAGTCGCGATTAAGAAATATAAAATATTAGCTATTTTTAAATATCGTGGCTATTTCCGCACTTCAAACTTGCCTCTGTATGCCGATGTAAAAGCAAGAGCAAAAAAAGAGCTAACCACTGCCTTTAGTGTGTTGACAAAAATAGCAACCTTCCAGGAAAAACATTATGCTACACAGTCGATCGTTGTTTCAGTGCCATTCTGTACTTACTTCTGAAGCTGGGCGTTCTTGGACTTCTCTGCGTCGAGTTCCACACGGAGCAGGTCGGCACTCATTCTAGCTGCCGTCAACAGCACCGGGTGCTTTATGAGGTCAAAGGTGGACGGCCGCCTGGCGGGGTCAGGGTGGATCATCAGCTGCAGGGTGAAGGAGAAAAAAAAGAAGATGAGTACTAGCTAGCAATAATGAATAGGCTAACACAATCCAAGGGATGTTTGAGAGCACAGTTCAAATAAATAAAATTGTTATCCCATGCACCGAATACGACAGGTGTAGACTTGAACGTGAATGCTTACTTCAAATTAACTATATCCCTTTCAATATCACACAGCTTCATCAGTTTGTCTTACACAAGGACAGTGAGCACCACTGAAGGGCAGTGGTACAGAAGTGTATAGGTAGAGAACGAATTATGTGGATTTTTTTTGGGCTGATACCAATAGCGATTTCCGGGGGTCAAGGACGCCGATATTTTATATCATTACATTTGAAGATTTTAATGACAACATTTCCCATGTATACAAGAAACATGGCTGTTCTGTGACTTTACTATTACACTTAGCCATCAGTAGAAAGTCATTCATGTTATTTATTACCTCACAATATTTTCTTTTGGAATGTAGTGAAGTAAAAGTTGTCAGAAATAAAAATACCGTCAAGTACTACACACCACTGCTCAATTGAGAATTTCCACACTGCCACGTAGGGCTGCACGATATGGGGAAATAACCTAGGACTTCCTTTTAACCAAATGTTGCAATTGCGATTGGACTTGCGAATTGAAGCAACTGTTGGAATCATGGAAATAAAATGACTATTCTAATTCTATGGTTAGAATATAATAGTGGGCACTTTGAACACAGTGTTGTTTGAGATGACAACTAGTTCAAATGGTGTCATTATAGAACGCTAGTAGATTTATATTAAGAAGCAAAGTGAAAACAGCATTGTCGTCATCAACATTGTTGCATGTGCTGCATTGACCAGACTGAACGCAAGTGTCTAGTGGTTGAGGAACATCAAATGCGCTCCTTGAGTGACAGGGGGCGTGGCTAGGTCTGTGTGGAAAGTGGCACAGCGAGAAAGAGAGGAGAGAGAGGACTCAAGTAGTGAAGTAAACTATAAAAATGTATATTACACATGGCGTATCACATTTAACAAACCAAACATTCAAATACCAGTATAGAAGGTAAAGTAAAAACCCAAACCGGTCCCTTCATCAATACTGGTATATCATAATATACGGTATCCCGCCCAGCCCTAAATGTCACTGTGTCCATTTCCATCTTGCCCAGCTGTGTAACATTTCACGTCAACTCGGTTTCTTGTCTACATTGAAGTAGCGGTCCTTGTACCTAGAGTTGAGCATGGTGGCGACACAGAGGCTCAGAATGCAACCGAATCACTTGTTCACAGCTAGGGTACTTTTGCAAGTTAACCCCACGGTCTGTCAGCAGTTTTGTTGAGCAGGCATTTCAATTCCATGACAGAGGGTATCACGTCTGCTGCAGACGCAGTTGATGAGCTTATTTCTCCAGTCAGTTGTTCGAATAGAGCGAGGTGTGTTCATGGTTTCAATGAGAGTCCACTGGTTTGTACTGATTGTTGCAGGTAACTCATATTCGGCTGCGTACAAGCCAATTACTTGTTTTTGTTCCAGAAGGCTCTCCATCATGTAACAAGTACTATTCCAACTGGTGGAAATGTCTTGCCTTTTCGTTTTCACTCGAACCCACTCCTGTATTGCTTGCAGGCTATGCTAGCGGTGAGTGTTAAAAAAAAAGACCCACTATCTTCCTACCGGTTGCCACTGTGTCAGATGGGTCAAAACACTGTAGTTCACAGCCAAACGCAGCCAGTTGCAGTGTGTGTGCTATGCACGGCAAACTGGCATCTCCGCATTCTTCCAAAGCCTTTGTCATGTTAAGTGCATTATCACATAGCACAGCGTGTACTTTGTTCTTGAGAATTTTCCTAGTTTCAAACATGCTCTCAAATGCCATTGAAATGGCAGCAGCGGTATGAGAACCAGCACATTCTTGAGCGTGCAATAACGGCTTTGTCAGTCGAAGCTAATAGCAGTGATGCCCATAGCAAGTAGGTCATGGATGTGCGTTTCAACAATACTGTGTAACTCCAGAAGGGGAACATCTGAAAAACGGTCTAGTTGGCAGAGTGTACTGGGGCTCGACCAGTCGGCAAAAGCCAACATCATCCACGACAGAGAACAGTTGCAATGAAATCCATTATCTTGGCGTTAACGGATTTCGTCTTTGAGTTGTCTCGCGGAAAAAAATGTTCTTACGCATTTAAATGACTGCTCGACTTGAACTTGTTGGAAGTGTGCGATTAGTTTTTTTCTGCTTTTGTTTAAAGTCACTGAACATCTGGGGGTGATGCACTTTCAAATGACTAATTAGGTTTGTGGTATGGGTGGCAATGTTGACACAACATTTTCATTTGAGTGAGTTATCTGTGGCACCACTTACTGATACGGGTGAACTTCGGCCTAACCTTTTTTCCCCCCTCTGTATTTTAGGGTTGCCTATAGCACAGGTGGTCGCCTAGATTCCCTTTAGCAGGCCTATAATATATAGCCGAATATATTCAATTCAAACGAACACATCGTTCTTCACTGTTCCCTTTTTGCGCAATCCACACATCTCTGCTGGCAAATCTCTTCAATGAGTAGCCTATACGGTGCTTTCGGAAAGTATTCAGACCCCTTGACTTTTCCACGTTGTTACGTTACAGCCTTATTCTAAAATGGATTACATATAGTCCCCCCCTCTCAATCTACACACAACACCCCATAATGACAAACCAAAAACTGGTTTGTCCTTTAGGTGCCTTTTGGCAAACTCCAAGCAGGCTGTCATGTGCCTATTACTGAGGAGTGGCTTCCGTCTGGCCACTACCACAAAGGCCTGATTTGTGGAGTGCTGCAGAGATGGTTGTCCTTCTGGAAGGTTCTCCCATCTCCACAGAGGATCTCTAGAGCTCTGTCAGAGTGACCATCGGGTTCTTGGTCACCTCCCTGAACAAGGCCCTTCACCGATTGCTCAGTTTGGCCCGGCCAGCTCTAGGAAAAGTCTTGGTGGTTCCAAACTTCCATTTAAGAATGATGGCGGCCAATGTGTTCTTGGGGACCTTCAATGCTGACATTTTTCAGTACCATTCCCCAGATCTGTGCCTCTAAAAACCTGTTTTTGCTTTGTCGTTATAGGGTGTTGTGTGTAGATTGATGAGAAAAATGTATTTAATACATTATCAAATAAAGCTGTAACGTAACAAAATATGGAAAAACTGAATACTTTCCCGAATGAATATAGACAAACAGCAATATAGTTTGAAACTTATTTGTGATGTGATCACATTGGCCAAATTGATACGGTGCTGCATTGCAAACGTTAAAAAAATTGACCTGTTAGTGGCAGTGTATCAGATCATTTATATTGGTCAACAACTTATTTTCACATGTGAAAAGACAGGCAAAGACAATCAAACCTGTTCCCAAATAAATAATTGACGTATTGTGGCAGGACGATACTCCGCAATTGGTGTGAACAGAGTTTTAAACAAGACATTCTAGTATTTATTTCAGACAAAAATAAGCCTTTTGTTTTCAAAGTTGATCAAAAAAATAAACCATGAAAGTCAGCCTATTTAAAACAGTTTTGACCCTTATTTATTCAATTACCGTCACCGCCCTACATGGGTGCTCTAGTTCCTCAACAGCACAGCTAGGAGCTCAAAAAAAGTACTTTTATAGTTGAAGACTCTTCTTTGAGTCATAAAAGTGCATTGAAATTGCTTAAGAACTGTGCACACTTTGGAAAGCGGTGTGTGGCCAATTGGAGACACCAGTTAGTCCAATTCCTCAAACCCTTGTGATTTTTTTGGTCTTACGTTACGCCTACCCTACATTTTCCAGGAATAGTCTTATGTTAGTGAATTTATCCAGAGTATTTTCAGATTTCGCATCAACAAATGCAGCAGTAAATGTAAAATGCACATAGAATCAACAGTATAATGTTTGGACTCGGTCTCGTGTCAGGTGAACTGTTGTGTCCTCACCTTTGGTCTAATAATGTTCCCATAATCCCCAAACTGTTCTCTTTCAATTGCTACCATGGTAATGCATATGCGTTTCATATTTCTTCTGTATGAAACAATTCAATTTAGCCCTATCCATATAGGCCCATTCCCACAAGTGTAAAGGATTAATGAATACATTTTTAAAAAGAAACAATAGATTTCACTTTGTTTTTACCAATCTAACTACATAACATAATGGTAAAGCTCTCGATAAACTGGGTAAATCAAGATGGCATAGGCCTACTCACAATACAGGTGAACGCATATTCAACAAGTGTGTGAGCATGCTTTGAGCTTGTTTTGGCGTATTTCAGTAGAGTCTGTAGTGCTACAGATGACAAGCAATCAGTTGTCCTTCCATTTTGGGACTTGCATTAGCCTACTGATCAACAACATGTATATAGAAGCAGCCTAATCTCTTCTTTCATAAAAAGGTGAACTGTCTCTAAAACTGGAGCAGACCGGTCACTCAAGGCACTCCTCTCACATGCAACAGTGAACGGTTTTGGACACAATCATCTTGCTTTGAGTATTAAAACAAATAAACTTTTAGGAGAGTGAACTTCAGCTGTAAGCTAGCAGGCAAAGTTATGCTAGCTGAATGCAACCTATTTTGCTAGCTAGCGAGACAGTTAAGATCTGTAGCCTGTATATGGACACTTTACCAGTAAATTAATGATCACGTGTTATTATTCAAGTGTGCTTAGGCCAGGAGCTCCCAAACACAAGCCAACCTATATGCAGCATGAGTGGGTAGCTAACAAGATGCAGTCCAGCCGGCGGTACATCGCCGGCTTGCAACAGTGCACTCGCTCTAAATGGACTTCCGGCTGCGCAGGGCCGATTAGACTAGGAAAGGCTAATATAGTTCTTACCTTGAGTAGACTCAGGAATTGCTGAGAGAGAACTTGTGGGATGGGTGGAAGTTTTCCCTGACGGATCTGGTGCCACTTGTCCCCATTGCTGGGCATTGGCTCCGCCCCAGAGGCACTGATCACAGTCAGCGCCAGGGAAAAGACGTCTGCCTTTGTCAAGTTACTGTAGTCCTGGGAGAAAAGATTGACGTGATCAGGAAAGCTGTAGAGAACCATTTTAATGATCAAATACTACACTTTAGCCAGGGAGAATCTGTTAAGTTTCTCCTGGAGAGAACACTCACCTCTTGAAGGACTTCGTTTGCCAGGAACCTGCTGTCACCTTCCTCAACTTGAGGGTTGTTTAACCTAGTCACGTGGCCAAGGTCACCTATTTTGTACACGACACTGGTGGCCAGTCCATCCTTTTCGTCCTCCTCGTCACACGCGTCTACTACACTACCAACCGTCTTTCGTGAGATAAAAATATTGCCTGAAAGAGACAATACGCAAATTAGTTTTCTAACCAGGTTTCCATCCAACCTTTTTATGCAGGTAAAGTACATGGATAAAAAAATAATAAAAAATGACAAGGCCTGATGACAACAGAACATTTCCCGGTAAACTTCCAAATGTCGACAAAATAAAATACGCTAGAGAAGGTGGGATCTTATCTGTAAAATGAATTATGCAAAGTAAACTTGGAGTCACAATCACGTGTGGTTCTGCTACTATGACTCGTTGGGAAAAGCATGCAGTTTATTAGGCTACAGATTAAATAAAGGATGATGATGGTCACAGGGTGGTGAAGGCTCAGACTGTCAGTGGGTGGTGAAAGTGCAAGGTTATGATCTTGATGGTCCTTTCCAATAAATATTAAGGGTCTTATTCCAGTGACAATCAGACGCTTGGCTGCCGTTTGACAAACAAAAATAATCTCGCTCTTTTGTCCCATCATAATAATAATCTCATGTAGTAAACTATACGTGCGCTCTAGCCAACAGCGTGCAGATAGCACTGTTGGCTAGAAGAGCATGTACCAATACCAGAGTGGTCTCACTCGCTATATAACGGGAAAAAAAACAGATTGTGACAAAACCATCAGTAGAATTGAAAATGTGATAAACCCATTTAACTTGTATTTTTTGTGTGTGTAAATGGTAATTTAACGCCAAAAAAGTATTTATGTGCACTACATCATCACGCACAGCCTTTTATCTGCAACAAGTCAATTTGATGGAAACATATGTCTGGTGGGAAAACGAGTATATTGTTTTTATGCAGATTTTTGAATAACTGCATGAAAATCTGTTGCCAATTGGACAGAAACTAGCCAATGACTAAGACATAAACACACCAAACAAATTGCATTAAGCATTGAATTAGGGATGTGAATCACAAGATTTCCTGCTGTAAACTTGAAAACAATGACACGAGCAAGAGCAGTGTGCTGGTTTCTCTTATTTGCTGTTAAAAAGTTAAACAACTTGTTGTACTTCCAATTTACCTCCTGATACAAAAGGTTCATGCTTTCCCCTCAGTGGTACTTACTAGGCTTGATGTCCATGTGGACCAGCGAGGACGAGTGGATGTACTTGAGGCCGCGCGTCACCTGCAGCAGAAGGCCCTTCAGCTCCAGCTCCGACAGGAAGCCGAGCCGCCGGTAGTTCTTGGCCATGACGTCCGAGAGGGTGCCGGCGTTGCAGTACTCATTCTGGATGAGCATGCGGTCATCCTCAGCCCAGGCCGAGTAGTAGCGCACCACGTGAGGGTGCTGGCCCAGCACGGCGTGGGCGTACACCTCCCGGAGGGCGTTCTGCCTATGGTGGGAGGAGGGAAGTACAGATGTGGGAAGATTGAGCATTTCTTCAAGTTTGATGTTTACCGTGCCTGTTAAGACTGTGGATATGACATCTCGCTACTGCCAGCTTTAAGTCTCGAGACGGACTTCAGCAAGTGTCCATGTGCAATAGATCAACTCCAACTTACTCATCCACAGAGCCGACCAGGGGCTTCTTTGAACACTTGATAGCGTACACACAGCCATCCAGTCTTTTCACACACTTGAAGACTGCACCATACTCCCCACAGCCGATCTTCTCCAGCTCGTGGAACTCTGAGGCATACCTGGAATTCATGTCGCTCTCCATCATGGTTATTCTCTGAGGATAGAGAGTGAATAGAAAATCATATTAATCCAAATAATATATAGTTACACCATGTTATCGTTATCTCACAATAGACTATTTAACTGCATACGCGCAAATGCACATCAGGTTGAGAGCTTTGCTGATGGGACAAAATAACATGACCACAATGCTGTAAAGAAATCAGGACAAGAAAATAACTACCTTTGGTGGGAAAAGGACCTCTTCCTCTGTTTCAGCATCACTCACCTCCATGTCCTCACCACAGGAGCTGAATAAGACGAGACAAAGAGCTTGTTAGCGCACATTATACACACCAACAGCAGAGTTCATTAGTGACCATGATGGGGTCTTGGTTTCCTGCCAGACTTTTGCCGTACTCATGATTGTCAACGGATTTAACGAACCAGGCTAGAAATAACAATGGGCTACAATCTGTGTGTCCTGACATACAAACTCATTCAGGTATCACGTAGTAAGATAAAAACATTTTTAAAAGTGTTAAATTATTGTCTGTTGAAAATTGGACTAAGTTATATTGCTAGAAAATCCAATACTTAGTTGGGAAAAAATAAAGTCAGTCCTACATTCTAACAATGCTTACTGAGTGACATACTCGTTACAGTGTGCCCTCTTTCTGCTGTTCCTGAGTTGAGTTGTAGACTGGATGAGGAGGGATTCGGGGGTGAAGGGGTTGATGTTGACCAAAGGGGTCTGGCTTCTCCTGCTGTCCGGACCAGGTGTTCCTGTGGATTCTACATTCCCGAAGAGGGCTACTCTCCTACTTGAGGACGCTGAGCTGGCAGTTCTGGCTTTGTTCAGCAAACTCTGCAAATGACATAATTAACATATTCAAGACATGTCGAGACACTTAGACAAGCCTTTTGATAAAGTTAAAATACCCTTAATGAATTGAAATAACATTATCACATAAATAACTAATTGAGTAAAGTTGAAGGGAAATTGAAGTGAAAATCAAAATATGCCTTTCAATGTAAATACTGATGTCTGATTTGGAATCTGACTGACGAGATATACAGTGGGGCAAAAAAAGTATTTAGTCAGCCACCAATTGTGCAAGTTCTCCCACTTAAAAAGATGAGAGAGGCCTGTAATTTTCATCATAGGTACACTTCAACTATGACAGACAAAACGAGAAAAAAAAATCCATAAAAATCACATTGTAGCCTACTTTCTGAAGTGATTTGTTTGACAAAAATCAGATGAAAACATCACAACACCCATGACACGCAAAACAGCCTGTGCAGCAAAAGACACCAGTAAATGGGATAAGATGTTTACATGCAACAGTATCCCAGCTAAGATCAGCATCTCAGGCATATTATTCGGGTTTTACATAACTGGGACAAGCTTCTTCGGGTTATTGTAAACAGGATATGATGTTCATACACGTCAACTCAAAACAGAACATAACGGGATATGTGTGTATGTAAACGTGGTCAATGAGGCTGACTGACTGTTGTGTATGTAATTGTACACCACTACAAAAGTGGGTTCTTTCAAAAGCTAATTGTTTTATTTTCTTACTTTCTATAAAGAGAGTGGCAATTGGTGCAAAAATCATGCATTTCATGAAATGTATATTAGAAAATGCATAAACTGGCAAACATTGCTACTCCAACGTTAATTGCAATATAAATAGTTACATTATTCCTTACTACAAGGGTGGCTGGCACATGGTGCACAAATCACATCAGAAAAATATATTCTTGAAAATATCAGAAAATGCATAAAATGGCTACTACTAGTTACTCCTTAAATGTTAGCTACATTGCACCAAGTTGTCAAAACAATATTAGCCAATAATAGTGGGTATGCTTCTTATAGGTTGCAGGTTTTCTGCATGAAAAGTTATCTAACCTTTGGTGTGTGTGGAGTATGAAAAAGGAGTAGTTTTTTGAAGGTTTTGTGTGGCGGTGTGTCGGGGCAGTCTGGAATAGGTGAGCTCGAGCAGTCCCCGTCTTCCTGAATGCATGACCGCTCCGGTGAACTCCCGTACACCCGAGAGTTTTTCCGTGGTGACACCGGGGAGCCTTTCATGGAAATAACGCTACTGGGGGACTGAAGGTGAAACGGATGACTGAATCCTTCTTCGCCCCACCGTTCCACATCATCCGCAGTCCGATTCAAAGGGCTGTCGTCCTCCAGTCGTTTAATATCGACACTGTCCAGTCGCATAGGAGGGTCAATTTCTGTAAAACCCGATACGTCTCCTGTACTGTTGCCGTCATCAGTCCGGACGTCTTCTTCGTCGTTCGGTGCGAACGGTAACTTTTGACCTATTAGTCGGGCGTTGGGAGATACATTTCCAGGACGACGATAACTGTAACGCTGCATTTTTTCATTTAAACCCTGGCTATCACTTCTTAAAAAAGTGGGTTGTTTGTATTTAGCTAACAAAACAATTGTCACCAACTCAACTGCTATCTGATCCGCGTAAATTACTATGCAACTATAACGTTAGCTAGCTAAATTATCTACCCACCAGTATATATCACAATACGATTATTAGCGTGTGATAGTCACTGTGCACCAGAAAAGTCAAGAACCCGACGTCGGCTAGCCGCGCAGCAAAATTGACATTAGCTAGCAAGCTACAGTAAATTAGCTACTGCAGCAAACGAGAAGTATGGCAAAAAGTAAACACACTTGCTCAGAGATCTCCTAGACCTTACATTCCGAACACTTTGTCATTAACTTGACGTATCGCACATCAACTAGCTATTTTACATAACTAGCTATGTTCATCTGATAAATTTTCCCCGAATACGTGTATATACATTTCTACGTTCGTTAATATAAATCCAGCTTGACGCCCATGCCGTGGCCACTCCTACTAGCTAACGTTACAAGCACAGATAACACAATGAGACAGATATTTCACTGGATGTATAAATGTGAAGCATCCGTTTTTCGGTTCCACTCACTACCAAATATGGTAGTGAGAGGATGCCCACTCGGAGAAGTGGAAACAAATATGGTAGTGAGAGGAAGCCCACTCGGAGAAGTGGAAACTAGATAGGTTTTGGCCGACATTCTCCAAATAGTTCTCTGTTACTAAAACTCCAATGTGTTATGAGCAAGGGTGGAATGCGTTTTGTAGACCTTAGCCTTTACAAAAGTGTTTAAAATGGCGCTGTTCGTGGGTGGGGGAGTAATTGCACATGCGTACTTCCCAGAGTAGGCGTTCCCTAACGGAAATATGCAGTTATATACTTGCACGCGCCAATAGGGTATCGCTAGCGCATGCTTGTCTCTTCCCACCTCTTTGCTCGTTCTACCCACGATGACTCATTTGTTCCCATTGGAAACGAAAAGCTGCGGTCTCTTGGTTTAGTTATAAAAATCTTTGTTAACCAATTATTTTAACTACGGCAGAAAATAGCTGCGCGGCAAAGCAACTCCTTGTCCAGAAACAGTAACCCCCCAAAAAGAATCGGCTATTTTTAAAACATTACAAACTAGAAAACATGTATTTTCTAGCTAGCTATGTTTACAAAAATAGTTTTAATGTTCCTCATATCACGCGCATCGTGCAGTACTTCCCCGCGACCGTTGAGATGACCTACTCATTAGCCAATGGGTACGACCCATGAGTTTTCAAAAAATGAGCGTTCCGCTGTGTGTCACCAAAGATGAGGTAATATTTTGACAAGATGGTAGGTAGGTAGGCAGGCAGGACCATCTCTATCTAGCCAATGAGCAACATGGTTTGAGAGCATATCGGATTATTCTGTAGGTAAATCCGAGCTCTCCCTTTAGTATGATATGTTACATTTTCTATGTATTCATTTTTGCATGTCTATCATCCGTTTTGTATAATATGTTACAATCGTATGATATGTTACAAATGTAAAAATCTACCAGCCACTCAGCCAAAATATTTTTTTTTGTGCTAAAATTACACCATCAAAACACAGAAAACAGATGAGCATGCTTTATAATGTTTCCAAAACAAATGTGTTACTAGTAAGAAGTCATGTGTTATAATTGTTTAATTTCATTTTTTTGGGACCTGAGTCTTAACCAAAATATTACAGATTACCCCAAAAATGTTCATGTTACTGGAGTAATGTGACTCAAGTCATGTTTGTGCCTCTGAGTCTGACTAGTAGAAGTGTTGTCTTTTCTTCTGTCGTGGAAATTCTTACACAGGGACACTCAAAGTCAATTTTAAATGAATCGTTGTTTATTTGTCAGGGTGCTGGAGAGGTTAATAATACAACAGGGGCAGGCAATACACAGGTCAAGGCAGGCAGGGGTCAGTTAACCAGAGGTGGGGCAACAGTACCTGACGGCAGGCAGGCTCAGGGTAGACAGGTCAAAAATCCAGAGGTGGGGTACAGGTCAGCAGGCAGAGTGGTCAGGCAGGCGGGAGTCAGGACAGGCAAGGGTCAAAACCAGGAGGGTGAGGAAAAAGAGAGCCTTGGTAACGCAGGAGCTGAGACACAAAAACACTAGTTGACTTGACAAACAAGATCAACTGGCAACAGAGAGCATAGGTATAAATACACAGGGGATAATGGGGAAGATGGGCGACACCTGGAGGGTGGAAACAATCACAAGGACTGGTGAAACAGATCAGGGTGTGACAACTGTTGTGTCATCGGCAAAGAGACATCTATTACAAAACACCAAAAAGTGTAATGACCATCTAAGATTTTTTGCATATATTTTATATAATTATAAATATCAGATTTCCCTCTAGCTCATTATTGTCTGCAGCCTGCTCTGATCATAGTGTAATGAAACAGGCAGGGAGAGTGAGCTCTTTTGTGGTGGCCGGTGAACCCTCAACCTGCTTAGTATCGACTGTGCCCCAAAAGCATGCTGAAGTGGCAAAGTCAACATCCCGGTTTATAAACACAGGGTCGCTACTGTTATTATATGTGGTCGTAAACATTATTTTGAGTTAATACTACGAGGGGGAGGGTGTTCCATTTATTTTACAGTACTAGGGGAGGGTTATGTGTGAATATTTGTAATATTTGTAACTTTATGACACCAGTTGGACCAGCCCCTCCCCCACAGTACATTTAGCTCTGTCCCTTAGAAACACCTTTGGTGTCGGTTACAGCTGTGATTCCTTTTGGGTAAGTCTATAAGAGCTTTGCATACCTAGATTGTGGAATATTTGCCCAGTTTTATAAAAAATACATCTTCGAGCTCTGTCTCGATGTTGGGGATCATGGTCAGACAGCAATTTTCAAGTCTTGCCATTGATTTTTAAGCAGATTTAAGTCAAAACTGTAAATTGGCCACTCAGGAATATTCACTGTCTTCTTGGTAAGCAACTCCAGTGTAGATTTGGCCTTGTGTTCATTGTCATTTAGGTCATTATTGCGGCATCACTACAATATTCTTGATCCATCCTCAGTTTTCTACCATTACAGACATTGAACTCTGTAGCTGTTTTAAAATCACTGTCCTGCAGCTCAGTTCAGAAGGGCAACAGTATCTTTAGTGCGTCTGGGTGGTTTAATATATAATCCGCAGCATAATAATTAACTTGACCATGTTTAAAAATATAAGAAATGTCTGATTTGTTGTTGTTACCCATCTACCAATCACTGCCCTTCTTCATGAGGCTTTCAAATAGCTCCCTGGTATTTGTAGTCTGTGCTTGAAATTCAATACTTGAATGAGGGAGCTTACAGATGTCTGTATGGGGGACAGAGGAAGGGTTAGTCATTCAAAAATCATGTCAACCCCTATTATTCCACACTGAGTGAGTCATTGTAATTTATGTGATTTGTTCAGACAAATTTTAGGCTAATTTATGCTTCTCTAAACAAAGTGGCTGAATAGTTATGCAACGACTATATCAAATAATTATTCCACTTTGACATTGCAGACAATTTTGTGTAGATTGTTGACAAGAAATGACAAATAAATCAATTTTAATCCCACTTTGTAACACAATAAAATGTGAAGAAATCCAAGTGGAAGTTATTTTTTCTGTCATTACGTTACAGTTACTGTACATTGTCTCCTGTCACTTGTATGTAGCAGTAAGGCAGCACTTAGAACTAAAAGTTGACCAACTCATGTTTTTTTTTTCTATTTTTGTAATATTTTTATTTGACACAAGGTCTCATTTTCTAAAATGGATGCAACATCTTTTGAGTGCTACCTCTTAACACATCTAACACACTCAACATTGGCAGCCACGCTCATGAAATGTCAATCTAAGTGAGTTAAAGAAGTGATTAAAGGTCATTTCACGTAATTAAAGTGCCCAAGAAGAGTCGGTGGGGGAACAAGAAGTATCCAGGGGCTCCTAACATGAAGCCAATAAAGGCTGTATTTTACTTTGATAGCATAATCCTCAAAGACAAACACAGGCCAGTCAAATCTCTCAGGGCTTCCTTTTCACAGAGACACAACATATTTGCCATATATTTACCTTAAGACTAAGCAACCAAGTTGTAACGTCTGTGTTATATAACGTTACCATCTCATTGCTTTTAGCCTGGTCCGAGATCTGTTTGTGCTGTATAGGCAACTCGTATGTTTGTTCCTGTGACAAAGACCCTAGGAGTTGGCTATGCAGCACTAGATCTGGGACCAGAATACTCAGCTTTCACTAGTTGACTGACAGTTATGCAGCCCAATGAGGCCACGATAACATTCACCCAGACGTCTTCATGGCAACTCAAGTAAACAATGGAGTTTAGTGGCTATCTGCAGACTAGAGACAGGCAGGAACACTCTTGGGGATTCACAGAGGTACAGTAGCCTATCATTTGATACTATTAATTAAACAGTTAAATGTATAACAATGAAAGTATATTTAATTTCTGCCTCAAATTCATATATATTTTTTAATCATATATGGAAAACATCCCTGTCACTGCAGAATTGTTTTTAGGAGGGAGTTCTTCATTTATTCCTTTCATTGTTTGTTTACAGATCTTGGTTAACATGTCTCTTATACTTTGAGGATACAGTATACACAATATGTAGGCCTAATATGAGACATTTCAATAGGTATTTTGTTTTTCCTCTACTTCATTAATACTTTGACATCAAGGGCAAGTATGGTGTCCGTCTCCCAGTCACCTGGTGAGCCTCACAGGAGGCTCCTTCCATTGTTCCTGGGCCTGAGGAACAGGAATGTGTCCTTTGTATTGGACACCTCAGAGGCCATGAGCACTGCTCTGGGGTCAGTGAAGCGCCTGCTCATCCAGACCCTGCTGAGCAAGGCATCCCTCAGAGACTCACTCTTCAACATCATAGGCTTCTCATACAAGGTACTGTACAACTCACAATGTTGATGCTGTAAGCATTATCATCAAATCAAATGTTATTGGTCGAAGATGTTATCCCAGGTGTAGCAAAATACTTCTGTTTCTAGCTCCAACAGTGTAATAATACCGAACAATACACACATCTCAAAAATAAGGAATATCAGAATGAGCAATGTCAGAGTCCGGAATATAAATATGTATATGATGGTGTGTGTAGACAGTATATGAATAGAAAAGGTGTGTACAGCAGTAGTTCTATGGGATGCGCCTCGACTAGAACACAGTATAAACATATGAAGTGGGTAAAACAGTGTGTAAACATGATTAATTAAAGTGACCAGTCTTCAATGACTATGTACAGCTGAAGTCGGAAGTTTACATACACCTTAGCCAAGTACATTTAAACTCAGTTTTTTACAATTCCTGACATTTAGTCCTAGTAAAAATTGTTTTCGGTCAGTTAGGATCACCACTTAATTTTAAGAATGTGAAATGTCCGAATAATTATTTATTTCAGATTTGATTTCTTTCATCACATTCCCAGTGGGTCAGAAGTTTACATACACTCAATTAGTATTTGGTAGCATTGCCTTTAAATTGTTTAACTTGGGTCAAACGTTTTGGGTAGCCTTCCACAAACTTCCCACAATAAGTTGGGGGAATTTCGGCCCATTCCTCCACACAGAGCTTGTGTAACGGAGTCAGGTTTGTATGCCTAATTACTCACACTCTTTTTCAGTTCTGCCCACAAATATTCTATAGGATTCAGGGCTTTGCGATGGCCACTCCAATACCTTGACTTTGTTGTCCTTAAGCAACTTTGGAAGTATATTTGGGGCTCATTGTCCATTTGGAAGACCAAAGCTTTATCTTCCTGACTGATGTCTTGTTTCTTCAATATATCCACATAATTTTCAATTCCTCATGATGCCATCTATTTTGTGAAGTGCACCAGTCCCTCCTGCAGCAAAGCACCCCCACAACATGATGCTGCCACCCCCGTGCTTCACGGTTGGGATGGTGTTCTTTGGCTTGCAATCCTCCCCCCTTTTCCTCCTAACATAACTATGGTCATTATGACCAAACAGTTCTATTTTTGTTTCATCAGACCAGAGGACATTTCTCCAAAAAGTATGAGCTTTATCCCCATGTGCAGTTGCAAACCATAGTCTGGCTTTTTATGGCGGTTTTGGAGCAGTGGCTTCTTTCTTGCTAAGTGGCCTTTCAGGTTATGTCCATATAGGACTAGTTTTAATGTGGATATAGATACTTTTGTACCTGTTTCCTCCAGCATCATCACAATGTCCTTTGCTGTTGTTCTGGGATTGATTTGCACTTTTTGCACAAAAGTATATTTAGACAGAACGCATCTCCTCTCTGAGCGGTATGATGGCTGCGTGGTCCCATGGTGTTTATACTTGCGTACTATTGTTTGTATAGATGAACGTGGTACCTTCAGGCGTTTGGAAATTGCTCCCAAGGATGAACCAGACTTGTGGAGGTCTATAATTTTATTTCTGAGGTCTTGGCTGATTTCTTTTGATTTTTCCATGATGTCAAGCAAAGAGACACTGAGTTTGAAGGTAGGCCTTGAAATACATCCACAGGTACACCTCCAATTGACTCAAATTAGGTCAGAAGCTTCTAAAGCCATGACATCATTTTCTGGAATTTTCCAGGCTGTTTAAAGGCACAGTCAACTTAGTGTATGTTAACTTCTGACCCACTGGAATTGTGATACAGTGAATTATAAGTGAAATAATCTGTCTGTAAACAATGGTTGGAAAAGTTACTTGTGTCCTAACTGACTTGCCAAAACTATAGTTTGTTAACAAGAAATTTGAGGAGTGGTTGAAAACGAGTTTTAGTGACTCCAACCTAAGTGTTTGTAAACTTCGACTTCAACTGTACATAGGGCAGCAGTCTCTAAGATGCAGGGTAGAGTACCAGGTGGTTGCCGGCTAGTGACAGTGTCTAAGTTCAGGGCAGGGTACTAGGCGGAGGCCGGCTAGTGGTGACTAATATGCCTGTGTGAGTGTTTTACATGTGAGGAGTGTGTTTAGGGAAGATAATGCAGTGGTTCAATACCGAGTTGTAGCAAAATGCCTTTTTCCCAACCCTGGCGTATGGCTAACGGTTTGTCACATTTTGCTCAGCATTTTGATGCATTATGAACACCTTATACATTCCTTCCTGGGTTTTACCATTGTTGTCCCATGTTGCCCAACCCTAGGTAACCCGTTGGTCTGAGCACATGGTGCCCTGTGCTCCAGACACTGTCTACGAGGCTCTATCCTGGATTCACTCCCTCAGCTCCAGCCCAGGTAGGGACCTCATGGCTGCCCTGAGTACAGCATTCAGCGACCCAGCCTGTCATGCCGTCCACCTGGTCACCACCGGTCTACCTGACCACCCAGAGGAGCTCCTCCGGGCCTTGTCAACCATGGCAGGGGAGAGGCCAGTCCATGTGTTCCACCTGTCGCTATCTAACCCCAGCAGCAGCAGCAGCTCTCTGGACGGCAGGACTCAGGACTTCATCCAGTGTCTGACTCATGCCACAAGAGGGAGCTGTCATGTTCTCCCTGTCGGGATGGATGGGGCAGTAGAGCAGGTGGGGGACCATGAGAGTTGGTGATTAATTTACAGTGATTGAGTCTTAATGAATTTGAGTGTCCACTCCTCATCATTGAGCACTTACTTGATTAATTAGTCATTGTCGGGGTTAGTAGAAGGAAGGTCACCTCCACCGGATTTCATTGTATCAGTGTGATTTTAGACAGTAGCCAAGTTCGTTATTATTACACTCATATAGCAGTCTATACACACTGAAATCCATGAGCATACAAAATATTCATGGATAAGAGCAAATACATTTTTTTTTAAATACTAGTTTTTAAAAAATTGAATAATAAATGTCCTGTGGTCTTAAAGCGACTCATTCATTAATGAGCAGAAATATGGGATTGGTGACCTCATTGCACTGTTCAGTTCTAGACTCTGGTATAGTCAGTTGGGTTTTGCCTGCGTGTGTTCCTGCCTGTCACTGTGTTTCAGTCAGGGGTTAGCCAGTCTCTGAATTGAGATTTTAGGAGGCTGACAGCAAAGTCGGTGTCCTTCTCTAATTAAGCCGGAGTAGGGACGGGGTCAGAAGTGCAGGATACTGTAGTATGCTGCTAGGATGGTGTGGCATGCGCTCTTCTGAATATGCTCCAGGTTATCAAACTGGGCCTGGGTCAGTGAGCGGTGCCAAGCAGGAGCTGCATACTCCAGGGTTGGGCATATGTACTGTAGCCAGTTTAAAGGCTCACAAGGGCTTCCTGTAACAAATGGAACCTTTTTGAGGCGAAAGGAGAATTTTTTTTTTTATTGCTCTTGGTTACCATAGTAGCAACCTGCTCGCCCCATTATAAGTCCTTCTGTACTATTAACCATAAAGCCTTAACAGCACTTTGAGATTCTGGCCCTCCATCCGGAAAGGGCACGGGACAGGGTGGATTTCTTGTGAAATGATAGGACCTTGCACTTGTCAGGGTTCAGTGACATTCTGTTTGCTTGAACCCATGTGTCAAAGTTGTTAAGAGCCTGCTGTGGTGTTCTGATGTTTCCTGTTGTACATGGTGTGGCTCAGATTTAGATCATCAACATACAATACATGACCAAATGTATGTGGACACCTGCTTGTCGAACATTTCATTCCAAAATCATGGGCATTAGTACAGAGTTGGTCCCCCCTTTGCTGCTATAACAGCCTCCACTCTTCTGGGAAGGCTTTCCACGAGATGTTGGAACATTGCTGCGGTGGACTTGCTTCCACTCAGCCACAAGAGCATTAGTGAGGTCGGGCACTGATGTTGGGCAATTAGGCGTGGCTCGTAGTCGGCGTGGCTCGCAGATGGGTTTGAGGTCAGGGGTCTGTGCAGGCCAGTCAAGTTCTTCCACGCCGATTTCGACAAAACATTTCTGTATGGACCTCGCTTTGTGCACAGGGGCATTGTCATGCTGAAACAGGAAAGGGCCTTCCTCAAACTGTTGCCACGAAGTTGGAAGCACAGAATTGTCTAGAATGTCATTGTATGCTGTAGCATTAAGATAGCACTATGCAATCGGACAGGTAGCATTTGTCTGGCATCCTCCAAACCCAGATTCTTCCATAGGAGATAGTGATTAATCACTCCAGAGAACTCTTGTCCACTGCTCTAGAGTCCAATGGTGGCGAGCTTTACACCACTCCAGCCAATGCTTGGCATTGTGCATGGTGATCTTAGGCTTGTGTGCGACTGCTTTCCCATGGAAACCCGATTTCGTGGTATCCAATTGGTGGTTAGTCATGTTCATCGCTGCAACTCCCGTACGGACTCGGGAGAGGCGAAGGACGAGAGCCATGCGTCCTCTGAAACACGACCCAACCAAGCCGCACTGCTTCTTGACACAATGCACGCTTAACCCGGACGCCAGCCACACCAATGTGTCGGAGGAAACACTGTACACCTGGCGACCGTGTCAGCGTGCATGCGCCCGGCCCGCCACAGGAGTCGCTAGAACGCGATGGAACAAGGACATTCCTGCTGGCAAAACCCTCCCCTAACCCGGACGACGCTGGGCCAATTGTGCGCCACCCCATGGGTCTCCCGGTCGCAGCCGGCTGGGACAGAGCCTGGACTTGAATCAGGATCTCTAGTGGCACAGCTAGCAACTGCGGTGCAGTGCCTTATACCACTGCACCACTCAGGAGGCCCGGAAACCCATTTCATGAAGCTTCTGACGAACAGTTTTTGTGCTGAGGTTGCTTCCAGAGGCAGTTTGGAACTCAGTAGTGTGTTGCAACTGAGAACAGACTATTTTTACGCGCTTCAGCACTCTGCAGTCCCGTTCTGAGCTTGTGTGGCTTAACACTTCGGTTGTTGCTCCTAGACATTTCCACTTCACAATAACAACACATACAGTTGACCGGGGCATCTCGAGCAGGGCAGAAATTTGATGAACAGACATGTTGGAAAGGTGGCATCCTATGACGGTACCATGTTGAAATTCACTGAGCTCTTCGGTACGGGCCATTCTACTGGCAATGTTTGTCTATGGAGATTGCATGGCTTTGTGCTCGATTTTATACACCTCTCAGTTTGAAGGGGTGCCTACATACTTTTTGGCCACATAGTGTGTTTCCACCTACTGTTGACATCCCGGGCTGTGCTGCCAATGACTGATAGGAAGATGAGAGGGCCCAGAAGAGTTCCTTGAGCCACACCTCCCACCAGCTCCTGCCAGTCTGAGAGGCTGTCTTTGTAGTGTACCTGTTGTTTGTGGCCGGTCACAAATCTGTAGAGCCAGATTTTTATTTTATTTTTTAAACACATTAGCAACCGTTACATCTATAACAAACTGGTGAGCTGGCCCAGAAAAAGTCTTGAATTTAACAAGGAATGTGAATTCCCAAATCTCTAAGTTTAAGTCACAAAAAGAAAAAACATTGAATAGGGAGAGTTATGATTAAAGTCTTGGGTGTGTGCTTCCAGGTGATTCCATTGTACACTGCTGAGAGCCAGCCCTCAGTGCCGACCTGTCCTCCAGTGAAGTCCTGCAGTCAGTCCACCTCTGTTGTTCCACTACAGCCTTTACTGCCCTTATCTCCTCTCAGGTTGGTCTCCTGGATTTAGCAAACATTTCACTCATCATGCTCAACACACTTTGGCAC
Source organism: Oncorhynchus keta (assembly GCF_023373465.1). Taxonomy (NCBI): domain Eukaryota; kingdom Metazoa; phylum Chordata; class Actinopteri; order Salmoniformes; family Salmonidae; genus Oncorhynchus; species Oncorhynchus keta. The sequence continues at coordinate 11,326,703 of NC_068437.1, read as the reverse complement.
ATCACACAGAGTACAAGGAGTTGAATATTAGCTCAACAGACTGGTACCCAGGCTAGTAAACCACTTGCTATAACCACAAAATAATCAAGCATTTCCAGACAATTTGTCTATTGTGTGTACAGTATCTAAGCTTTTATGGACCGGATTTATGTACGGTATCTAAGATGTGTATAGACATGTTATTGGCTACAACTCTGCACTCTGGTTCCCACTGAGGTAAAAAATAAAAACATATTTATTGTGATTGTGCTGCAGGTGTATGCTTGGTAATCCCTTCTGTCCAGTTAGTAGCTGTGTGTTGTCAGGGAGGGCCCTGTCCGTATGCAGCACAGAGTTTCTCCCAGGCTGCCGTGTGTTGGCCAGGAGGGAGCTGGATGGCCTTTACTACTTGGGCACTGTAACACAGCTAGTCCAGGTAACAAGCAGACATCCCTTCACGCATGTCATCTTTTAAAAGATATTGAATATTATTATCATATCACCAAAGCACAATATCATTCAAAAATGTAAGCACCAAACACCATGAGAGGCTTATGTAAGATGTTGGGTTGCTATCTTTAGCCTACCAGTGAATATACTGTAATGATGTATCAATGCTCCAATTGAGCTTGGTTCCTTGCCTCCCGATGCCATGAGCAAAAATATATTTTCTTCTGTCCCCCAGGGTCGAAGAGGAGTGTACGTGGTTGAGTTTGACAGGCCGGGGACGAGGAGACCCGAAGGGGGAGACGATCACGCTATGAGGATGTCCCAGCAACAGCAGCTAGTCTGCTCTCCAGACATGCTGAACCACACTCGGGCTCACACACACTGTCTGGTCCCTGGGGATGCAGTGTTGTCCCCGTGGGAACCTGACCTGAGGAGATACGGTCCGGGGAGAGTGGTCTCCGGAATGGAGACACGAGATTCAGTGACAGGTAAGGTGCGGTTTGATCAGAAGGGTTGACTATTACATTGTCTCCCACTGTGAAAGAGTCATGACTCCGGATATGAGAATTATGACAGATGTTTCACCCCTTTCATATCAGTAATGCTCAAAGTAGGGGCTGCACAGAAGACCAGTGTGTGGCACTATATTAAACGTTGCACTCTAAGCTGAGGTCTGTATTTGCCCTTGCAGTAGAGAGTGGGAAGGGGCTCCAGGTGCTGCTGTGGAATGGTAGGCTGATGCAGGTGCCTGGGGATCTAGCTGTGTGGATCCCTGCTTCTCAGCATGAGCGGATCGTCAGGGAGCTCCAGCGAATTCCTCTGCCGCCATGCTACAATGACAATTTGCTCCACGTCCACAGCACCATGTGGGCTCCCTATCTGTACTGCACTGGAACACAGTGCTGTCCATCAGCAGGTGGACCATGCCATTGTCAAATCATGCATCCATGGTGGCCACTAAGAGTTCCGCCTTCTCATGTGCATGGCCTGAGAGAGAGGGAGGGGCTAGAGAGGAAAAAGCGGCAAGACCGGGCAGAGCTAGAGAAGAAGGTGGACCTCCAGTTGGGAGAGCTCAAGGAAACTAAAGAGGTCGAACCTGAGACATCATCTTCGTCCTCTTCATCCCTGTCGGGTGATGAGGAAGCTGGGGCCATAGGGGGAAAGTCTGTCAGCCTGTTGGCCAGCACAGAGCCCTCTCCCCTGGACAAGCTGTGGCCAGAACACGGCCGACCTGCCTGGAGGTACTGGAGGAGAAGCCATCCAGAGCCACAGCACAGACAACCAGGTATTGAATATACTCAGCTAAAACTGAGTGATTCTTTATGCACATGCAGTTACTGGGCATGTTGAAAATAGCTGTATATTGGAAAAGCAGAGTAACGTAAGACTGATCAAACAAACCAAAAGAAAAACATGCATGTTTACACCATACATATGATCCAATGTCTGTTGATTTTTCAGAGAAAGTACCAAGGGGGAAATTCCAGTCTATGGAAATCAGCTACCCTGACGTCGAGATCAGTGGCTCACCTAATCACAGCTCCATGTTTCAGCCACTTCCTGGCTGTGAGAGGAGGGTGACCATCAAGGATGCGTTTGGCCTGACAGACTCCAAACCTCGACCAAAAACGAGACTGCAGTTAACCGCTGGCAACACAATCACAGGTGTTTATACATGATGGTTTTGACTATTGAAGACGAATCTTGTGGGGTCTTAACTCCCACACCTGTAGAAATACACATTTTCAAACTGAAAGACAATGCCCAGAGCTTACCCTTGATGTTGCACAACAGTGTAAGTCAATAAGTCATAGTTTTAGTCAAAGTATGATATATTTGAACTTGAAGTGCCAGATCCAAACGTGTGACTTCGGATGTTTTCGTGAGTCTTACGTGTCTTTTCCTATGGAGATGACGTGCAAATTACTTCCAGCCTACGTTTCATTTCAGTGCTGGGTTTTAATTCAACATTACCACCCACTAGCATGGCAAATGTCTATTAATCAGAAACACTTGCTGCAAAGTTCCCTATTCAAGAGTTGTCGGAGAGCTAAACAGCTTTTCTTTGTAGCCTACACTTGGGTTTTCCACTTGACAAAGTCAAAATTGGCTACATTGTAAAACTTCATGAAAACAAATGAGCTTTTTGTTCTTTAAGGTTATGGTTAGGCTAAGGTTAGCAGTGTGGTTAAGGTTAAAATGAGAGTTCAGTTTAAAATCTGATTTTAAGAAAATAAAATGTAGAAATAGACAGGGTTTATGGCTGTGGCTGTGTTAACTAGTGACGACCCTACACTTGACCGCCTTGCCATGGAGCAAATTAAAATGCAAAAAGTTCACACCTCCCCCTTTAACAGCAAATTACCATAATCGATACATTTCACTTATTGAGCTAGTCTGCCTGTCACAACTGAAATGGTGCTCACATAACTTTAATGAGCTGGCTAAGGTTAGCATGCTAGCTAGTTACACTGACAGCTGTCAGTCAGTGCCCCATTTGTTGATATTTCTCTGCTACAAGTGGAAATCGCCACAATCCCATCCCCAATTCCTGAATGCATATTAGCAGCCTGCGTCAGTCTTCGAGGTGGAACCTAAACAAGAATGTACACTTTAGGACAGGAATTACGCAAAATAGGGGCAACAACTTCCTCGGTGGTGGCTTTTAAACATTTGCTTGAGTTGACAAGAAAAACTGTGCCAAAAACAAATTACCTTTGATATAAAATATACTTTATTATACTGATATGGTATAAAAAAAATACATAATTACGTGATGCATTTAGGCAGACATTTGACAATAAATCATTTAATATAAAAAATGTAATCCTGATCAGATCATCAAAATATGACTTCTCATTTAGCAGCAAATTAATAAATGTATTACTGTCGCTCTAAAGCGACAAATTCATCCAGAAGACAAGACTCACTTGAAAATACATATGTAAACGTTCCGATTGGACGGTTTTGTTATTCGTAGCAGAACGGTCAAAGGGGATTGGTTAGGGGTTAGAGGTGAAAAGTGAGGTTCATACTCTCTCCTGCATTAATGCGTACTAGCCGGGTCTGTTGCTGCGAGTCCTGCGTTCCCGCGGTAATCGCATAGGTACCTGGTGACACCTCAATGTGGAAATCCTCAGGTGATGACCGTGCCTGGAGAAACACAAGCATACCTTACTATCTCAAACACATGACTATGACAAGTAAAGCCATTTCAAATTGAATTTTTTGTTGACTTTCTCCATTTGAATGTATGGGATCTGTCCTAAACTTCTAAAATGTACAATATGAAATGTTGCTGCACTTAAAAGGCTGTAACTTTGCTTTACATGTTTCCTGATCTGCAATGAGGTCCCTGGGCATTGGTGAGATTGAGAATGGTATCTGCACACATGGGTTCTCTCCTTTTCCATAGGCTCATTCTCCGACGTGTAAAAGTTCTGTAATACAAACAAAAATCCACCCAGCATTCACAAATGCATGCACCAAATAAGGGCAATAGGATTGGGTTGGAGCACATACAATACCTTGCATTGATATGTTGTCTGGCCCATGAATTCCGCTATGGTCTCAAAAGCATCATCCAGGCTTGTGTGGGCTGAGTTTCCCAGAACCTAAAATATGGACAGTTGGGGATGATATAATAAAGACACCGTTTCCAAAAATACTCATTAGCCCATATAGTTCAGAGATCAGAGAAAAGACGATAGCGAAGACAGAAAAACAATTACACGTAGGCCTACCTCACTCCCGGCATTGCCATCCGTTGGTGTTGTATTGGGAGACGGACTCGTCCAGTCTACGCTCCGTCTCGACGCTCGCCCCAGTACTTCCAGGCCTAGTCTGGCGGAGCGGCGCAGGGATGACTCCAGCTGCCAGGCTTGTGTTGCCATGCGAAAATACGGGGAGTCAAATCTCTGCCGTACCCGAGACACTGACAAACGACCCTTTTATGACAAGGACTAAAATGGTAGCATAATGTTAACGTGACATAACGCGGCCGTCACAACCTCCCTTGGATTGTGGTGCGCTCTAATTATGTGGTTGCGTATCATAAATATGACAGAGCACGAGCAGCAACCACTCCATTAGATCCCTAGAAATTCGAAAATATGTTTAACATTAATTAATTCCATCTTATCCTGTGAATTTGTATGGACGAGACGAACAATTTATTCACGTAAAGTTACTTACCCAAACACTTGGGCCTGTTTTGGCTATTTTTGTGCGCACTAAATTTGCCGTAAAGATTACGTCGTCACATTTCCGGTCTAGGGCACCGCCCTTATCTGAATTGGCTCAAACCAGCTCATTCTCTCAGCAAATTAGTCCTGTATTATGGTAAGTGTCACGATATTTCGAATAATTTTTCAAATATTGAACATTAATTTAAAAATGGGCATTGTTCATGGCCTGAATCGTCATTTGATGTGCTGTGAAATGGTTAGAATGCTGGATGTAATAATGTCTAGACTCAAAATAGTTAAAGAATGTTCTCTTTTATGTTGTTTTAATATACGTATGTAACAGACCACTTTCACAAAGATATCAAATACCCAAACGACATAGGTATTCCAACTTATAGCAGACA